>NW_023045103.1:27500-46844 GCF_011762505.2 Arvicanthis niloticus | reverse complement strand
GGCTTTTTCCTTGGCTTTAGAATGAATGTCAGCTGAAGACCATCCACTCAAATCTTTTCTCTCAAGGTAAATAGCCAGGATTGGATATGAGGCTATAAGTTTTCAACCCCATCAGAAATCCAGAATGACTGAGTTAACTATAATTGTGGGAAGCACAAAGCATAGCTTCTAAAACATAGCCAATTTGTAGAGACCATTGAACACCTGGACAGTCCCTATACTACAGAATGTTGGAGCATCTGATCTTCAGCCTTCTGGCCCAGGATCATCTGACAGACCTTAGTGCTGCAGAATTATTAAGGGCTGATTACTCTGTCTTGGTAGATATAATCAGTCAACTATTCTGCAAGTGTGTTCTTTCTGGACAGTGATTTGTCTGTAGATGGAAAGAGGCAATTCTTATCTACTGGCTGTCTCACCACAACTGGAGTAACTCCAAAGATACTCAGTTTTTTCTTAGAATCCAAGACAGGAAGCTGTCAGGAGCAGACAGGTCTCTAATCAAAATGAACATTAATACAGAAATATTTGTCATGTCAATACTGTGGACTTGTGACATCTTGAAAACCAACTATCCCTGTAAGGTAATCTGGACTGTTGTCTGTTAACTCTACTCAGTTATTTCTAAATAAAACAGAGAAAACACCCTAACAATAAACTCCAAGCCATGAATTTGTTATAGTCCCTTAACTCACAGGCTAACCATCTCAAATCTGTTAAAAAATTAAAGAAGAAATGGGTCTAAGCCTTGTATTCCTAAATGTGTTATACAGGTACAATGACTATGAGGATAAGAATATTCATCTCACTTTTATATCAATAAGAAGCTCATACCAATGAAAACCTTAAAATTTGTAATTGAAGTAAATTGGTGCCATTTAAGAATTTATATCTTCATCTTGATAATAATTGTACAGACTTCTACTAATAGGTCATAGCTATGCAATAAATCCTAGCTAATCCTCTCTATTTCCACAAAACCACTATTTTCCCTAGAAAGACAGCCCAACATTTACCACCTTAGTCCCCAAGCCCAGGGAATCAGGGAACTGACTCTTCATTAGCTTCTTCAAGCTGATTATGGGCATTAAGATATTAGAAGAGGAGTGGAGGAAAGAGTAAATTGATAAGCCTCTGATGCTGTGTCTTCACTGCATCCAGATGGAATTCCAGGACCTCAGAGGTTTGAGCAGATCTGCCAGCTTGCTTGATGAGTAGATACACCAAGGCTGATCATTCTGCAATATACATTTCTCAAAATAAATTTTAGTATCAAGATAATTATTTAAAGAGGGCTGACATTTTATTAAGGTTGTTGGTTCTAAACACTTTTTCTTTTTCCCCTCTTTTATTGGATATAATATTTACATTTCAAATTTTATCCCCTTACTGAATTCCCCCCACCTCCCAGGAACCCCTTATCCCATCCCCCTTCCTCCTGCTTCTATGAGGGTGTGCACCCACTTACCGCCCACTCCCCCTCCCCACCCTCAGATCCCCCCCCCACTTAGTGTTCCGCCTTCATGGTACCAAAGTTCTCCTCTCCCACCTATGCCCAACAAGGCCATCCTCCCCTACATATACAGCTAGAGTTATGTCTCCCTCCATATGTGCTCCTAAGCTGGTGGTTTAGACCCTGGGGATCTCTGGCTGGTTGGTATTTTTGCTCTCCTCATGGGGCCACCAACCTTTCTGCTCCTTCAGTTTACTCTCTAACTTTTCCATTGGGAACCTTTGATCAGATTAATGGTTAGCTACAAGTATCTGCCTTTGGGTATGTCAGACTCTGGGGGACCTCTAAGGAGACAGCCTTATCAGGCTGCTGTCAGCTTTCCCTTCCTGTCATCCATATCAGCATCTGTTTTGGTGACTGCACATGGAATGAATACCAAGTTAGAATGGTCTCCATACAACCTCTCCTTCAGATTCTCCCACACTTTGTCTCCATATTTTCTCCCTTGGGTATTTAGTTACTCCTTCTAAGAAAGACCTAGGCATCCACACATGTTCTTCCTTCTTCATGAGCTTCATGTGGTCTGTTAGTTGAATCATTGTTGTTTCAAACTTTTGGGCTAATCTCCATTTATCAGTGAGTAAATACCATGTGTGTTCTTTTGTGTTTGGGTTACCTCACTCAGGATGATATTTTCTACTTCCATACATTTTCCTAAGAATTTCTCGAATTCATTATTTTAATAGCTGAGTAATATTCCATTGTGTAAATGTACCACATTTTTTTGTATCCATTCCTCTGTTGAAGGGCATCTGGGTTCTTTACAGCTTTTGGCTATTATAAATAAGGCTGCTATGAACATAGTGGAGCATATGTCTTTGTTATATGTTGGGGCATTTTCTGCATATATGCCCAGGAGTGGTATAGATGAGTCTTCAGGTAGTGTTATGTCCAATTTTCTGAGGAACCACCAGACTGACTTCCAAAGTGGTTGTACCAGCTTGCAACCCCACCAACAATGCAGGAGGGTTCCTCTTTCTTCACATTCTCGCCAGCATCTACTATCACCTGAATTTTTGATCTTAGCCATTCTGACTGATGTGAGGTGGTATCTCAGTGTTGTTTTGATTTGCATTTCCCTGATAACTAAGGATGTTGATCATTTCTTAAGGTGCTTCTTGGCCATTCATGTTTCCTCAGTTGGGAATTCTTTGTTTAGCTTTGTACCACATTTTTAATGGGGTTATTTTGTTGTTTGGTGTCTAATTTCTTGAGTTCTTTCTATATATTCGATATTAGCCCTCTATCGGATCTAGGATTGGTAATGATCTTTTTTCAATCTGTTGGTTGCCGTTTGTGTTGTTGATAGTGTCCTTTGCCTTACAGAAGCTTTGCAATTTGATGAGGTCCCATTTGTTGATTCTTGATCTTAGAGCATAAGTCATTGATGTTCTGTTCAGGAACTTTTCCCCTGTGCCTAGTATTTGAGAGTTTTCCCCAACTTCTCTTCTAGTAGTTTTAGTGTATCTGGCTTTATGTGAAGGTTCATAACTTCTGTAAGTTTCATTGTGTCTAGGTTTAGTTTCTGTTTCCATGATCTGTCCATAGCTGAGAGTGGGGTGTTGAAATCTCCCACTATTATTGTGTAGGGTGCAATGTATGCTTTAAGCTTTAGTAAAGTTTCTTTTATGTATGTGGGTGCCTTTGCATTTGGGGCTCAGATGTTCAGAACTGCCAGTTCCTCCTGGTACATTTTTCCTCTGATGAATATGAAGTGTCCTTCTTTATCTTTTTTTATTCCTTTTGTTTGAAAAATGATTTTATTTGATATTAGAATCACTACTCGCACTTGCTTCTTGAGACCATTTGCTTGAAAGATTGTTTCCAACCTTTTACTCTGAGGTAATGTCTGTCTTTTTCACAAAGGTGTATTTCCTGAATGCAGCAAAATGTTGGGTCCTGATTATGCATCCAGTCTGATAGTCTATGTCTTTTTATTGAAGAACTGAGTCCATTGATATTAAGAGATATTTAAAAAAGGAATGTTGTTTTCTGTTATTTTTGTTATTGGCAGTGGAGATATGTTTGTATAGCTACCTTCTATTAGGGTTGCTGGAAGATTACTTTCTTGCTTTTTCTAGGTTGTAGTTTCACTCCTTGTATTGGAGTTTTCCACCAATTATATTTTGAAGTGCTGGATTTGTGGTAAGATATTGTGTAAATTTGCATTTGTCATGAAATATTTTTGTTTCTCCCTCAATATTGATTGAGAGTTTGCTGGGTATAGTCGTCTGGGCTGGCTTTTGTGTTCTCTTAGGGTCTGTATGATATTGGTCCAGGATCTTCTGGCTTTTATGGTCTCTGGTGAGAAGTCTGGTGTAATTCTTATAGGTCTGCCTTTATATGTTACTTTGCCTTTTTCCCTTACTGCTTTTATTATTTTTTCTTTGTTTTGTACATTTGATGTTTTGACTATTATATAGTGGGAAGTATTTCTTTTCTGGTCTAAGCTATTTGGAGTTCTGTAAGTTTCATGTATATTTATGGACATATCTTTCTTTAGGTTAGGGAAGTTTTCCTCTATAGTTTTGTTGAGGATATTTACTGGTTCTTTTTTGGGAATCTTCCCCCTCATCTATACCTTTTATCCTTAGGTTTGGTCTGCTCATTGTGTCTTGGATTTCTGTATATTTTGGGTTAGTAGGTTTTTGTATTTTGCATTTTCTTTGACAGTTGTGTCAATGTTTTCCATGGTATCTTCTGCACATGAGATTCTCTCTTCCATTTCTCTATTCTGTTGGTGAAACTTGTGTCTATAACTACTGATTTTTTTTTTTTAGTTTTCTATCTCCAGGGTATTGTCCCTTTGTGATTTCTTTATTGTTTCTACTTCCATTTTTAGATCCTGCATGGTTCTGTTTAATTCCTTTTCCCGTTTGGTTGCATTTTCTTGCAATTCCTTAAGGGATTTTTGTGTTTCCTCTTTAAGTGTTTCTATCTGTCTACCAGTGCTCTCCTTAAGTTCTTTGAGAGTGTTATTTATGTCTTTCTTAAAGCCCTCTATCATCATCATGAGAAGTGATTTTAATTCTGAATCCTGCTTTTCTGGTGTGATGGATGGGGTGTTCAGGGATTGCTATGATGGGGGAACTGGGTTCTGATGATGCCATGTAACTTTGGTTTCTGTTGCTTATGTTCTTGCTCTTGCCTTTTGCCATCTGGTTAACTCTAGTGCTGCCTGTACTGGCTGTCTCTGACTGAAGCCTGCCTTTCCAGTTATCTTGCTTGTGTCTGTTCTCCTTGGGGTCTAGATGTCTCTGTAATCTTCTCCAGCTGCACTGAGTACAGTGGTACCTCCAGGATGCCTCAGAATATGATGCCTCTTAGGTAGCAGTTCAGCTAGGTGTCTGCTGTTCTGGATGCAGTGTCTCCTCTAGGATATCTCAGGATATGTTGTTTGTAGCTCTGAGTTCAGTTGTTCCTCTGTGGCTCTGGGTTGAGTGGACCTTCCAGAATGTCTTGGGTGGAATCCAGGGTCCACACAACAGCAGACTGGGCAGAGGTCTGGTCCAGGCCTCAGATCTGGGAGAGGGGCAGAAGGCGAGTGCTATTCTACAGTGCAGGGGCTGGGGGTTGGGTTGGGTATCCACTGGAATCTGAGAGCTCTCAGCACCCAGCTATGGGCTTAGGGTAATGTGTGGGTCTTCCTACCTAAGGCTGTGGGATCCCTGGAGCCTCCAGGATGTCTCGGGCAGAATCTGGCATCTACACAACAGCAGACCATGCAGAAGTCTGGTCCAGGCCTCAGATCTGGGAGAGGGGCCTTATGTTGGCTTTGTAAGGCATGCCATCTCTAATAGAGCTCACTAATAGTTCCCAAGCATGGGAATTAATTTTTAACTAGCAAAATTTTGGCCCACTGTTTTGGGTTTGTAATTGCATTTTAAAAAATATCTCACTACCTGAAAATTAGTTTGTTACCTACTCAAAGCATTTAACCACCTCAAAGAAGACTGTTGAAAACTATGATGTTGAGATTAAGAGATGGCTTAGAGGTTAAGAGCACTTACGGAGAAATCATGAAGAAATGGTGTTTGTATTACAGCATTGTTTTAACACATCAGATGATGGGCTCAAGCTTATAACCTCAGGGCTGAGGTAGAAAGAATCAGGATGGAAACAAGACTGAGATTTTCTGAGTTCTAAGTGAGATGAAAAACTCAAGCTTCAGGTTCAAAGAGAATCTTAGTCAAAAGAATAAAGAGTGAAAGAGGAGGACACCAGATGAGTTTTTCTGATCTTTACACATATGTATAAATCTGTACACATACATGTGCATACACTCACCTATATATAATTACATAATACATATATATCATATATATATATATATATATATATATATAAAGAAATATTTTAAAATAAGAAAGAAAACTATTATATTCCTTGTTCTAAGAGATGTTCTGAACATAAACTATGAATAAAAGCTAAAGAAAATCAAATCAATAATCTTTACTCTTTCTCAATTAGACTATTTGTTCAGAACCCTCCTCCAACCAGCCTCTGTCTTGGGAACATCACTTCAATCAAAAAAGTACAAAGACTGGAAAAGAAAAAGTAAAAAATTGGACATAAAGAGCCAATTGGCAAAACAAACAAACAAACAAAAAACAAAACAAAAAAAAAACCTAAAAGCAATTTTCAAAAAAGTAGAATATGCTCAAGACAACATAGAATATACAAACATGGGAAAGATAAAACTGTATAAATATTCTAGAAAGTATCATAAGTCTTTGTTGCGCGCACCTCCTGTGTCCCCCCTCGCCTGTGGAAGAGAAACACGAGAGGCAGAATTCGGGTAGTTACCACACACGAGGCTTTACTCTGTATCAGCAAACGTGGAAGACACGGAAGGGCTGAAGACAGGAAGAGGCACTGCTTAAATAAACCCTAGAGTGACGTATTCACTTCTGATTGGCTGTTTACACATTACCCAATATTACGCCTGGGATTGGCCAGTGACTTTGGCGGGCTTTCTGCCTTTGCAGCTGTGCAGTTACTTGTTTACTACTGGGAAGACATGATGTCAGCGCCATCTTGGAATGGCAGATTATACCACCGCTAACAGCAGCTTCCTACAAGTCTTGTGGCTTTTTGGTCCACAGATTGGGGCTTTACTCATAGTTCATCGGCCCATTTCTCTTTCATTATAAAGTGTTTTCATGACAGGAAGACCAGAACCATTACAAGGCCCCCTTTAATTACTGGAGGTCAGGCCTGTATCCCTGTCTTGGCAGGACTAGAATTGCCACGGCCCTCCTATACTTAGAGAAGGATGGAGATGTCAGAGGCAGCCCTGCTTATACACTGAAAGCCCCAAATCAGCCTTAAGCCTAAAATCAGCAATATGTCTGACATACGTACCTACTAACACAAAGTCTTGGGTATCTGTGGAAAAACACTAAAACGGATGGCTATAAGCTTTTGTAAACAGGCAGTTTCTGTGGAAATTTACCAGCCTGAGTAGTCATAGACCTTATAAATAGGCAGCCTTAGTGGATAGTATCAACTTAGATAAGGACAAGTGTATTTCTCATTATGTGTCACTGTTCTAATACTCTGGCATGAGACCTAAGAGCCTGTAAACTTTTGTCAGGTGCACCAGAACTCAGACATATGTATACAACAATTTCACCACTCAAACACTGATAATTTCATTAACAATAAATTATGAGCAGGACTTGAGTAACCTAGCAACATCACAGTAGGGAATAATGAATCTGATTATTACTTTTAAAATATCCAATGTCAAAATCAGAATGTAAGTAAACTAAGGTAGAAGGGTCATGGACTGGGCCAATGCATGGAAGTGAGTTTTATAGTTCCCTATCCCTGGAATTCTCCCAAATCTAGCCACAATGAAAAGCAGTGACATTCCATACCCTCATTTTTGGATCTGACTGAAGTCAAGTGTGGTTGACATATTTTATTAAGATTTCTTAAATATGTGTATATTGGGCACATGAATGATGCAGGAGCTTATGAAGCCTTAAGGTGTTATGAATACATATCATGGGTGCTGGGAAAGAAATCCAAGTCCTCTGCAAGTGTACTATAAACTAATAAGCCATCTTACTGAATCCTGCATGAATAGGAAAAGACAGTGTGACATGGTTCCTGCCCACAGAGCAGACCCAGCAAAGCATGGGTCTCCAGAGTGTGAGTGGTTGCTGAGCATGAGGCTTGAATATATATATATATATATATATATATATATATATATATATATATACACTTTGAGAAATATTCTGCATGACAAGTTCACTGACTCCATAATCATTAGAAATAGCATGAGTCCAGGAGTCAACTGTATGTCTATGTCCTTAGGTGTAATGGTAAATGCTGTTGCCTTCAGGACAGCCTTTAAGGCTGAGGAAAAAATTCTAAAAACATACAATTTTTCAACTATGTAAAATGTAAGTATACAGTATAATTTTTGTGAGAATTTCATGAATCTAAAAGAACAAAGACAGCTTCACTATGAATCATTTTATCATAAAGATACAGAAGCAAGCAGATTGATGAGTTCAAGATCATCCTGGGACACAGCTAGTTTATGTTCAGTTATGGTGGGAATGGTAATCTCAGGACTGGATCCTACCCAGCTATTTTACTGTTTATGCTTACAAAAAGAGGAGAATATATATGAATACATCTGAAATATTTAAAAAATGTGTTTGCTGTCTCTTTCTAAAAATTAAGAGGTTGAGGTCATATAATGCTAATTCATGGGATAATCAAAAAGAAACCTGGAGTAAATGACTGAATTGACATGTAGATAAAATACTGGGCTTGTGGTCTGTAAGAGATGAGCTATCCAGGGAGTTATTAATTTTTTTTTTCAATCAAGAGAGATCTATGTTGAACTGTCTGGAGATCGCCAGAGAAATCTGTCTTGTGCAGATCACAGGCTATTGTCTGTACCCCACAATTGTCTTTGAGTCATTTTTCAAAGCTCTCAAACAGCCCTTCTCTCAGGATGCCCTCTCCATACTGAGGCTGGTTCATGGCACCACCTTTCAGCCCTTAAGTTTTTTTGTTTTTTTTTTTTTTTTTTTGAAGACCACTGCCCCAGAAAGTACAGCATACTCAGCTTGACTATTCTCTTACTTTGCCTGATGGTAGATTTTGTTAGAGGTGATATTTGCAGAATTTAATCTCTGTGCTGAACTGTTATTTACAAAGAGTGCTCATTGTGGGTATTTGTTTTGTTTCTAATCATCATACAACCAGTACAATATGTTGCTATGTGAAACACAATTCAAGCAATGCAAGCCTGAGCCTCAATCATGAGACATCAAGAGAAGACAATTAAAGATTTATAAGCTGAGTTAAAAATGATCTTGTTCCATTCTAATTTGTGTGGAAACATTTCAAAGCCAGCTCTCAATTTTTTACTCAAACAATTATAACAATTTCTAATTTGATTTTTATCTCAGTAGTAGAAAGCCTAACTTGCATGTCACCAAAAAATGTATGGAATTACTTCACTCATGCTGCTTGATTTACAAATTCAGAGAAAGCACCATCTCAAATTAAGTTTCCTTTTCATGTATGAGAGAATAATAGGCTCTTTTGTTGATCCATTGTTTATTTAATAGATGGTCTATAAGCACCTCATTCAAGGGCAGGCTTGCTACTCTGGCTAAAAATAGAAGTTTGGTGGAAGTCATGCTTAGAAATTTCTCAGCCTGAATTCTTTATGGCAGCAGAACGTGTCTCAGTGATTATGCCATCATCACTAGGACTAAGAGCTATAAGTGTGGCCTGTACCTCCTTGCTTGTGATAGCACAAAACAGGACTTCAGGAAGTTGGGTTTTTTTTATTGTTGTTTTGTTTGGCTTTGTTTTGTTTTGTAGATAATTGGAAAGGAGTTGAGCTAGAATCAGGATTTGTATAAAGAAACACAAAATGAAACATAAACCAGAAATTTGCCCATTGTAATTTTACAAAAATCAAAATAATAATAACTAAACATGGGATGTTTGGCATAAAGATACAATTGATACCAAATCTTGGGTTCTTTCAAAGGAAGCTTTGAGTATACAGACCAGGAACTTTGGAGGTTCAGTTAAAGGATATCAAAGGGGGAATAATCTGTAAAGGAAAGCTCTACCAATAGGCAAAGTGCATAAGGAGACACAGACCTTCTCCCTATAGCTTATTTTTTTGACTTGTCAGTCCTGTCAAACCCAGACAAAGCAAACAGAGGTTCATAAAATTATCATATACTGCTTGGTTCTCAGACTCACGAGTGTGTGTGTGTGTGTGTGTGTGTGTGTGTAAAATCACTCACTGAGATCAGAGGACAACTGGCTTTTGGTAGTGAGTTACTTCCTTCTACTGAGATGACAGTACAACTAATGTGGCCAGTGCCTTAATACACTAAATGCTTTTAATTAAGTTTGACTTTCACTAAAATAAGATTTTGGGATTTGGAAGTCAAAGGAGAGATTGAAAAATAGATCAATTGTTAAGGTTAAAAAATTGCTTTAAATTAGAAGATTAACAAAAGCAACTCTACTGTCAATACTTCTTTTGAATCTAAGTCAAATTTATTTAGCTGAAATATAAAAATTTTACACTAACAATACACCTACTTTATGATGATTTCATGCGTGAACATGTCATACAAGATGTAAATAAGGTTAAATCTGTCGGTTTTCTTAATTCTGGGTCCTCTTTAATTTTTGTTATCAAACAGAATTATTTGAATATATAAGTTAAGTAATTCCAAAATATTAATATACCTTGATACAACCCTCTCAGTTTTATAAATTAGTTCTAAAGGAATAAGCTAAAATTTGATGAGAATGTATAAGCTAAATATTATTATTTGTAGTAAAATAAAACTATAGATAAAATTCCAAAAAGAGTTAAGTAAATTATTATATGTACATGTGATAGGTATTTTACAACCATGAAATAGTGACATTTGAGGAAATCACAAAAATTTATCAAATTGAATGTACGAATATAGATTGTATGTATGACCGTGTCAGTGTACATTCCTGTTAGTAAACAGGCATAAAAACTAGATGCATTTGCTTAAAGGTAGGTATTCTCTGTGTAAGAAGTCATGCCAATTTCCATTTATGTAATTAACTTTTCTTTATTTTTCAGACATTAAAAAGGAGAGGCAGGACTATAGTTACAGATTAGTAGTTAAAGTACTGTCCAGGAATCGCCATGGCTATATGAAGAGGAAGGTAAGCCAACATTTGGAATCACAAATATATATTGTATGTGTGTGTGTGTGTGTGTGTGTGTGTGTGTGTGTGTGCCTCCCTTTGTCTTTACATTTCTGTCTGTTAGCTATCCAAGCTTTAGTTTTTAAATTAAATTTTATATAATAATCTTGTGATTTTTATACCATATATAAAATTATTTTTTGTCACTCTCCTCCTCTTACATTTCTCACACCCCTGCCAGCCTGATTCTTCCCTATATCCACTACTTTTGCCTCAGTTTTTGACTCAGTATTTAACAGAGACCATGTATGTGACCATGTGTTTGGAGTTATCCATCAGTTGTGAGCTTCATCAGCAAATACACAGTTGGATAATACTGTTCTGCTTGTTTCTCAGAACCTGTCAGTTTCTAACAGTTCAGTAGTAGGTATCAGATCCCATGATACTTAAGATAAATGTTTTCAAATAAAAGAGTGATTAGGCGATAAAATACTTATTATTTCTGAGTTTCAGTGCCAAGGTCACACTTCTTTGCTGAACTTTTACATTGTATGTTCAACATCCTAAATAATCTCTTTGATCAGCTGCCAGAATTTAGACTTTGACACCTTTGAGTTCCAGGAACCCACTGTAGCAAATAAAAGAAGTTCCTTCTCTCTCTCATTGTTACTTAGTGGGAAGCTCAGTAACACCCTGCATGTAGCTTACACATATGCATGAAGATGCCAGAAGCCAATCTTTGATAATGTTCCTCAGTTGCTGGTCTACCTCGTTTTGTGAGCCAAGTTTTTTTCTACAGTAAGGCTAGATTGCTAGCTAGTAAGCCCCAGAGATCAGATTGCTCTTCCCACCCTCAACCGCAGTGCTGAAGTTTCCAGAGAATGTCTCCATGCATTTCTTTTAATATTACTATAATTATGAATATATAGTATATATATATAATATATCATATAATATATATATATATATATATATATATGTATATGTATATCTGATGTGCATGGACATATGTGAGTATGCTTGCGTGCAAGTGATACAGAACACATATGGAGGTCAAAGGACACATTTTGAGAGTTACTCTCTTTGAGGTAACAGCTCTTTTTATTATTTCTGTTGTGCTGTAATACTCCAAGTTAGGTGGCCTACAAGCTGCTAGATGATACCCTTGTTTTGCCCTCCCATGTCATTTTAGGTATACTGAAGTTACAGATGCATGCCACAATTTCCTGATTTTGTGTCTTTAGAGATCAGTAGTCCTCAGACTTGCAAGTCAAGTAATTCATAAACTAAACTATTTTCTAGCATCAGCTGCTTTCTGTCTACTGAAGTCAGATTCCACAGAAAGCTAGGAATTACATTTCATAACAGAATATTTTTTCACTTGTGCACTACATGTTTGCCTGGTTAACTACCAGCTCTTGGGAAGGTCTGAAATTGAGTCTGCAGATCAGGCAGAAGAGACTACTCCAGCCATGATGCCTCACACTCTGTACACTATCCTATGGCCTAAGGTTATATTGGTTGATTTTCCAGTGACTTTCTAGGCTTTTCAGAATCATTAAACAGTTATTTATTTGCCATATAAGAGGTGAAATCATTACACAGTTATTTATTTGCCACATGGAGGCTGACAGTAAACATGCAGGTGTCAGTTCTCTTATTTCATTATAAACATTTCAAGGATGATAGCCTTTGCAGCAAGTTCCACCCACTAAGCCATCTAACCAGCATAAAATTTTGCTTTTGTTCCAGTCTTGGCATTTTGTACATTCTATGTCCCTGTTTAGAAAACCTTTCCCTCTGCCCAGAATTGCCTGGGAGACACGTGTTCTTCAAAGCTCAGGCTAGAAATTTCCACTCACGCTGGAGTAGTACCAGATCTATGGGAAAGAATGAGATATATTTCTTGAGAAGCATTTAGTTTTCAGACAGGATTGTCAACCTTCACCTTCAATCAGGGGGATGAGCTTGGGAACTATGTGTCAGAAGATAGAGGTACAGGAGGGGAATGAGGGAAGTCTGAACATCTTACATTTTGCTACCACTTTACTTAATCTTGCCAGAGGCCATCTAACAACAGGGGCCATTACTGAAATACATCATTGATCTGTTATACCCAGCTAAGCACTGTGAATTGTAGATTGGTCAAGCTTATATGCATTGGGGAATGTGTCTTTATTCCTGCACTTGTATATAAAAGTCATTCAGGATGTCAGAAAAAAGATGTGTTATAAAACTTAATAACAGCTGATGTTATGATGCTTTCCAGAGGAAAATAAAGAAACTCAGAATGTACAGTCTCCTACTGTACATCATTGGCATCTCCTATCCCTGACTATCCTTTCATGCAAATTGTGGATGGAAATGCCTGCTCTTGGAGTATGTCACACAGATAGAGGCACCAATCTGGTCCCAGATCCATCAGTCTTCCATCTCTCTGTTTACTCTTTCTTTTGTAATGGCAATTCAACTAGTCATTCTTCCTCTATAAGCTAGTTCTCTGGGAATGCATGTCTCCAAAGGAAATTGCCATGTCTGCTATTCCTGAAAATGGAGGAACAAAATAACAATGTGTTCAGCTATTTAGGAAAAAACTTATCAAAAACTGAGCTGGTTCCTATCTGCACGTGTAGATGTTCCTAACTTCCTTTTCATTGCTTTCTCTGTCTCTTTCCCTCATTCTCTCTCCCTATTTTCTTTCTTTTCAAAAGGCAATCATAATCTCAGGTTGGTCTCTTACTATATAGCCAAGGCTCATTGAAGTCTTGTTCTCCTTACATCAACCTCTCAAGACCAGATAGCACCATGTACATACGGCAGGCTGCGCAGGCCTTCTTAAACTTATGGGGTGAGCATGTAACTTAATGTGGACATTAAACTATTCAGATTTAATAAACATTTTTAAGGCATGCTTATCTGATGCCAGCCTTAGGAAACTGAACTAGGAAATTCAGGCAACTTTAGGCTCTACAGCAAGATTTTGTTTCGAAACATTAAGACAAAACAACAAAAATCTGTGACCCAACAATTGTCATTTTCATACAACTATTTAGATTTCAGAAAATTGTTTTAAATCATGGTAGTTCTTTCAACTTTTCTCTTGACAGTAGAAACCTAAACAACTCAAAGTTCAGGTAAAAGTCATTCATGAAATAAATATCAACTAATGTAATGTTTAAGTAATATTTAAGCAGATTTTAAACTGTTAATGAAATGATAAAGTTATTAAAAATATTTTAAGTAAAACTTAGCCTGAAAATCAAGACTTTACACTATCTGTTTCTCAGTTTGATCATCAGACTATTGAAAGCAGATCCTAAAAATTTAGAATTCCTTAGGACCTTCATACTGCAACAAAAATAAAATAAAATAAAATAAAATAAAAAAACACTGACATGTGAACATAGTCAGAGGAGGAACCTGTCTTCAAGAAAGGGATCTCATAGAACCTTGACAAATTAATAGATTTCTTTGTGGAGGAGGCTGGAAAATAGATGATAATTGCTCCGAGATGGAAAGGACCACACATTGATCAGGACTACTTAGCTCTGCACATCACTTGCCCTTTATTTATATCAAAGCCCATGTCAGTATCCCAAAAGTGGACTTAGGGACCACTGTTCTTCTTTGTTCTTCCTAATATGGCCACATTAAATAAATCATCTTGCTTAGCTTATTTTATTACTTGTTTTAATTTGTTTATTGAACTTTATTGGCTTATTGAAAATAGATTTCTTAACACTATTAGGACTATTAAGGTTCAGATTTTGACACAAAGGACTCTTGAAACACGAAAGTGATATTTTTAAGAGGGGGCCCTTCTAGGAGGTGCCTAGATTCTGATTTTTTGATTTGTAAGGTGTCTACCTTACAAAGACTTAATTAGAAGTAGAATATCATCATCCCAAAAACCGAACATCTCGGAACTCAACACGTTGCACTTTGAGATCCCAGCTTCTAGCCTGTAGAACTGTTAGAAATAAATTGCATTTGTTTATAGGCCACCTGCTTTATGGAATCCATTTCAGCTTCCCAAATGAATTATGATAATGTCCATCCCACTGTTCACTTATTTTATTATTATTTAACTTTCAGCTGAATTACTATTCATCTGTCCTTGAACTATTTCATCTCAATTTCTAAAAGAAAGGAAGAAAGTGGACTCAGAAAGAGAAAAACTTAGAATACATTTTTCCCCCAGGGTCTGAGAAGCACTTAGTAGAGAGGCAGGGCATATGAATGTCAGACTGGTCAAATGGCAGAGGAAGAAAGACATCATTAAGGGAAGGTATCTTTTATCACAGAGACACTCATATAGATGAAACATGATCCTGGAGACAAGCTGAAGCGATTATAGGCTTCACTAGTTGGAAGTGAGTTATTAACGTTGATGAGTGTCTGTCATAAGAAGATATGGTGATGGTTACTGTCCCTAGGATTTGTGTGTCGTGTGTGTGTGTTTGTGTGTGTGTATTCATACACCTACACATGCATGATTTCCTACAACTTCCCATACATTTGCAGACTTATCTCTTACTGACAATTTTCTTGGCTGCAAATTTGCTAGAAACAACTACACATTATTATATTTCATGCAAACATAGGTACAAACAAATAATGACAAACTTCCCAAATGCCCAGTGTGAACCTATCCAGCCTGGGGAAAAGGTGCTGAAGTGAAACACAGATGTTAAACAGAGAGAGGTAAAAAGATTCATGATCTCTGGCCTTTTAATCGTTTAAGTGTGCTGGAGAATAGAAGCTGATGGCTTCTGAAAATCTAAACATTTTCTTGCTTATTCTATGGCTGAAAAACCACTGACTTTTTTCCACTTTAACTCTCTATTTTACTACTTACCATTTTTTTACTGTGCTTCATTAATCACTGAGGAAACTTAATTCCTCTTTTTAAATTCATACATATATATCAGTGCTTTATTAAGCATTGGAAAATTTAACTCTTGCTTACTTTATAATTCTTTGTGCTTGGTAAGCAGTAGAAAACTTAGTGCTTGCTTACTTTACAAACTTACTTTATAATTCTCTGGCAATTAATATATGCTGTATAGTAATAGAAATTAAGTACAAGATTTACTGCTAAGGATCCTATATTTACTGTCCAGAAGCCTCCCTTCCCACTGACCAGGCAAGAAGAATGTTTGGAGCAATTAACTTGATTTGAGCCAGGAAAATAATGTCAATCTTCAAAGAATAAAAATGTTGTACAGAACATGCATGCCTAGATAACCATACTTTCAGGTACACATTCATATTTCTCATTCACATTTTAATTTATGCATTATCACATTCACAAGTTTGTTGGTCCCAACAATCCGTCTCACTAACTTACATTCTTACACACCACACACACACACACACACACACACACACACACACACACACACACACCCCTATACTTACCTATGTATATTGAGTAAAGCCCAAGCACCAGTGCAGAAAAAACTTACTCATTCTTCATGAAAAATAAGCTCTAACATTTGTTGCTAAAGAAAAAAAATATGTTTACCCTTTTATGTCTCCTACTATGAAACTAAGTCCTTGTCAAAAAGAAGAAACTTGCAGTTAAGAACCCATCTTATGTTAAGAATTAACATGCCTGTTCTTTCTGCTCTCTCTGCAGCTCCTTTTTTTGTCTCTCTTCATTTCTCTCTTATGCTCTGTTATATTCTGCTGTCTCTTCTGTTTCCTTTTGCTTCTACTTTGCTTGTCTTCTATTCTTCTGCATTTTCTCTTTTGTCTTTCTGTGTTTATCAGTTATTGTCATTTTTTTTTTGTTTTGTACTTTCTTAGGATGCATGGTCATATAGTATTCTAATCATCTTTTTTCATGTTTGAAATTCACAAAAAGTTAAAACATAAATTCAAATCATAAATTGAATAAGGAGTTACAACAGAGATGTTTACATGTGTTTCCATTAAGACTAGTTCTCTACATATTCATTATCTGCCACTAGCTCCATAGGCTCATTTATAGTTACAAACTATTTTAAATTAGAATGTTTCTGTCAAGATGCATATCATCTGCCAAAAGTCTCATTAGTATTGAAGTTTTGCATAGAAAAAACCCAGTCAATACTTTATCTTCTATTCTTGCAAGGACAGTTTTTTGTTTATGTATGACCTTACTTAATAAGTGTACAGCCTAAAGAAATATATTCTTTAATTTAAAATATGTTTGCTTTCTTTTTTTTTCAAAAAAGATATTTAAGTTTAATATAAATTTTATTCAAAGAAAATGTAAAAAAATACTCCCATATGCTAAAAGCAGTTACGCTTCCCAAATAAGGCCAGCTAGGCTAGATTTTTTGTTTTGTTTTGTTTTGTTGACGACCGCAATTCACAAATTTTCTCTCTCTCCTGTTTTCTTCTATTGTTTCCTCCTTTCTTCTCTAGTAGGGGTAAACTAGCTGGACAGTGTGCAGCTTGCATTCTCTTATCAACAATGAAGAGAAAGTAAACGGAGACTAAATTGTACAACGGAATGTACTGGAATGATATACAATTAATTCTTTTTCTGATATACACACATCACCTTCTGTGTCGATCGATGCTCGTTTTACACAACATACAAAATGCAACTACAGCAGACGTAGCATTAACGGACAGCATGTCGGGTCCTGGCTTTCTCTCACACTGCCTGCTTTTCATGCTTACATAAAAACATAGAACTCCAGATAAATAATACATACATGCTCCATCCCCGGGCTCGCGTGGCCACGCAGTGCACCTTGCCTTTTGAGTCCTTGCTTCTGAGAAGCACGTCTTCACAAATCTGCGCGAGTGCTTATGGGAAAAAAACTCAGCCGAGAGAAGGGGTTTCCCCACCAGAACCCTAACTGCGTTCATGACGCCCCCAGCACGAACACTGTCTGCTGGTCTGCGTTCGCGATGCCACGGGGATTGTTCGTGTGGGCCTTCTGTAAACAGGAGGCTGCTGTGCCCTTTCGGGAACCATAGCTGAAACGCATCACACACAATACACACTTCTGTGTCCTCGAGCCCAGCAAGCTCGTGATTCCTAACATCGTCTTGTAGGGTCTGTGAGGGGCCGATGTCTTGTTTGTGGCGGGTCCAGGACAGCACAGCCTGAGAGCCCCATCATGGTGTGCTGCAGGCGACCATGGCTCCTTCCCCTGGGTATCCAGGACAAGGGTCTATGTGAGAATAGCAATCCCTGGGCCCAGCCCTGACCCCACAGTGAGGCCAGTGGGCTAATGAACCAGCCCCTGGATTATTAAAACATTCTTTAATTGTAGAATATATATATATATATATATATATATATATATATATATATATATATATATCTTGCTTTTCTTTTTTTTATAAGTTAAGATCAGTATAGATATGAAAAAGAAAGGCACGCTAAGTCAGTGCCATCACAAAGTGTACCTACTTACACCTAAAGTGTTTGGCTCACAGAGTAGGGCCGTCCCAGCCAAGGCAGGAACTGGGATGGAGTCAAGTCTCTGTCCTGCAGCCAAGCCCATGGGCTGAGCCTGAGTGTTGGCAATTCTAAAGGTGTTCACATCTCCCCCTTGCTTTCTTTTAATGCAAATAGCTCATGACACATGAAGACTTACAGAGTCCTAATTGCAATTTTCATGTTACAGAGGGCTCTAATTGTAACCTTTTTTAATAAAAGGTTCAATAATTACTAATATAAATTGAGAAATTCTTAAAGAATAATCATTAGGAATGAAAAGGTCATCTATTTGTATAGCATCACTACAAAAAAATTATCTTCATTAATCTGCAAAAAATCTACCCAAAAGAGTAGGCTAATGCTAATTGCTATACTAATTTAAAAATTATGAAAAGTATATTAATAGCAAGAGGCAATCTTCAGACATAGTTTCTGAGGCCTTGCCTCCCAGAGTTGACCCATCTTAGTCTATGCAAAATGTGGGCCACCTCCAGAAAGGCCACCTGCTAGCCTTAACCTTTCCTACTTGTCTCCTAACATCTCATTATATGTCTAGTTTATTCAACTTCACCAGAAAATATCTATGTTTCTACTCCAAAAAAACCCTCTTGTTTTAAAGGAATCAGTCATTCAGTAGAGTCAAGGTTCATATGATCATTAAATTTCTCTAAGTATAAGAGATATAAAATACTGTAATAACATGACTATTCAAAGCCACCTTGTAATTCATACAGGGAAAACAACAATTCAGATACAGTCAAAGTCATGGAAACTATATATGATTCCATTCCTGCACTGTTAGTACTCGCTCACATGCCAATTTCAACAGAATCAGTTGCTAGATGTTTAACTCACAGACTAGGATGCAGGGCAATCAAGGTAATCATTGCCAGCTATAAATTTTCCTAGCTATATCAAAAAAATTAACCTGCACATTGACACTTGAAGGGAGATATTGTGATTGTCCAGGCACTAATATGTGATGGCTCCTTGCCTAAGGCTGCCCAACTGAGCAATTCATGGAACCTCTATACTCACACTCCCCACGAGAGTGTCACAATAGGTATTTATGGGAAGTCTAACTGAGGGAGCAACATGCCTCATCTAAAATAAACATAAACTATATTCTGTCATGATTCTTCTGAAATGTTAGCCACAAATATAAGATAGTCGTGATATGTGTTTATTGTTA
>NW_023045103.1:0-25000 GCF_011762505.2 Arvicanthis niloticus | reverse complement strand
GCAGCAACAGCAAACTTCTAAACACAAAATATCTACTACAAGTTACGTTTATCAAGCAAAGGTACCTACTAGGTTATTTAAATAGTGTAGTTTATCCAGACAGTTGAATTATTAGATTACAAAGAAAATTGTTGTTCTTTGGCATGATCATTCATGTAGTCATAGATTAGCAAAGGGCACAACATCACACAGATCAGTGAAAGACAAGTGCCTATCAAAAGTAAATAGTACAGAATTACTGTAGACCCATTTCCTCTTAGCCTGGCTGCACCAACATGTCCCAAAGTCTTATTCTCATACTTTCAGGGAAAAATAGGGAAAGTATATCTGAAATTAGAAAAACTAATCTCAGGAATTGAAAAATTCTTTCTTTATGGACACTACTACATTTTTACTTGTGTTATCCATAAAGACTTGATGAAGACATAGGCATGTTAGCTCACTCAGAGAAATGATGAAGCTGTCCTTTTACTGCAGAGATGATGTCAATATGGTCATATGGAAAGTAAGGATTCACTTTACAGTTGACTGTTAACATGGGCAGCTATGATGGTTTATATGCTTGTCCACGGAGTGGCACCATTAGGAAGCATGGCCTTGTAAGAATAGGTGTAGCCTTGTTTGAGTAGGTGTAACCATGTTGGAGTAGGTATATCACTGTGGGTTCAGACTTTAAGACCCTCATCTTAGCTGTCTGAATACCACTCTTCTCTTAAAGGCCTTCAGATAAATATGTAAAACACTGCTATGCTTCCACCTCTAAGAAAATAGAATCTCTGAACCTGTATGCCACCCCAATTACATGTTGTCCTTATAAAAGTTGTCTTGGTCATTGTGTCTGTTCACAGCAGTAAAACCTAAATAGACAGTATCCCAGAACTTCCACTGAAAGTGACTGGGAGGTCACAGAGGGGTTAGCAATGAGTTTTTGCCTCCCATGTGCTGGGATTAAAGGCAAGTGCCACCACTGCTCAGTGAAATCTTAATTTATATCCCCTATATAGGGCTATTGAGGCTAAACCTGTGTATCCCATTTAGCCTGAGTCAAAAGAATTCATTTAAAGTGGAAGCTTTAAATATGATTTACATTACATATATTATTATATTATTATTTACGTAACATAATGACTAAAACATTAGTTTTTCCTTAAAAGTATCTCTTGTTATGTAATTTCTAATTGAATTCAAAAGAGACTGTTGATGGTAGTCTTCATTGCAAAGATGGGAATGTTAGAATCATCTGGCGAATTTTAAAGCAGCCTTTACAATAAAAACTGTCTCAAAAAATCAAATATAACAGGTGAATAAAGAAGCAGAATGTCTTAGTAACAAATACAAAGTCTTACTAAGAAAATGAAAAATATAAAAATATCAAATGAAAGAATTTGAATCCCAAAATACAGTGAGTTGAATAACTAACATCCATATAAAAAGCTGGGTATGACTCTGTGTCTGTAACCCCAGAACTGCTTGGAGTGGAGACAGGAGGATAACTAGAATTTCCTAGCTGCTAGTCAGCTCTTAGTTCAGTGACAAATCTTCCATCAAGGCAAAAAGACTGAACAGAATAGAATACACAATATCCTTCTCTGGCCTCAGTGTATACTCAATGGTGGATGCCCCGGCACACACATTAGCACAGTACACAGGCACACAACACACATCCTCATACACACACACATACAGAGAGAAAGAGAGACAGACAGACAGAGACCAACTAATAGATGCATGTAATAACAATGAGAAGAATATATTCACATTGGTGAATATATAACACCAATTCAAAATTCTATGTCAAATATATAAGAATTAAAATTATTTAGTTCGAACAACATGTAAACTAGTTTGACAAGCTATAATAAAAACATGATATAGTTTAGAAAGAAATACAAAAACAATAGATATAAAAATACCAAAAATAGAGGTTGGAGAAATGGTCCAGTACTTAAGTGTGCATGGCTTTTTTAGAGATCCCAAGTCCAGTTTCTTATCTCCTTATTAGTTGTAACAGATCTTACAACAGCCTGTAACTCTGGCTTCTGGAGATCCTATGCCGTGGTACCTTAAAGAGGTAGGACTCTGCTGTAGGTTGATCACTGGCAGATGCCCTGAAACTTTATAGCTTGGCCACAAATCCTGTTCACTCTCCCTCTTACGTGTAAAGGGATGTAAGCAGACAGCTTTTTATTTCTAGTGCCATGTCTTTTCTTCCATGATGAAATATATTCTCTCAAACTGTGAACAAGAGTAAAGGCTTCCTACTGTAAATAGTTTCTTGTCAAGACAGTTATAAAATTAACACCTATTTTTATGCTGCTGCTAGAATGGAACTAAAAGTTTCATGCACGCTAGGCAGGGACTCTTCCAGCTGAACAACATACACAGGTTTGGCTGGTGAAAACCCTAAGATAAACTCAGTATAAGGAGATACATAGGTAGAGTAACAGAAGCAAGATTGACCCAAAGTCCATAAACCACTGGTTAACACAATGACTTACCACTGAGTATATCTGATGCTTTCGTCTTTTAGCCAAGTCAATTTTGTTCACTCCGTTGTAGTAAAGGTGTTCAATACAGCCATGGAAGGTTTTTTTTTTTTTTTTTTTTTTTTTTTTTTTTTTTTTTTTTTTTTAAAGGCCCCAGGTTTGCTTGGTACTGGAATTCCTCCAAAACTGAGCTTCATAGTAGGGAAAAATAAAAGAAAACTCTTAGTTACAAGCTCTGAAGGAGAAATGTAAGAGAAATAAGTACATTTCTCTAGATTTAGCTGTATGTGTGAGCCAAGCCATTTTAGTAATTGCAGATGCCACTTGATTACTCATTTAAAAGATTCTGATTAGCCCATGTAAAAATATCTGTAATCACTTGATTCATTTTACAAAACCATTTTCATTTCTTTCTTAAAGCTTTTAGAATACTGAGTAAAACAGTAATTTACAGGAAAAAAAAAGAGAAAAGAAAAAAATCAACATCTTTGTTTTTCTGTAGCACATCAGCAGAGAGGATAAGGCAAAAAAATGCTCAAGAACAAAGAAGATCTTTGCTCACCCACAGTGAAACGTAATTCTAAAAACCACAGTACCAAAGAACTTATATGAACAAAGTTGTTTCCCAACTCTTATCTAAAAAGATAAAAGATTGAAATAATACAAAATGACCCATAGACTTGAGAAGCAATTAAGAATCAGCATAATGAAACTTTAGCCATTATTATCAATACAATTTGATTATAATATAAAAGAATTATAACTTGCTAAGAAGTATGTATTCAGTGATGAGAAGGTTGTGTACACAAGGGCCAGGAGATTATGAGAGGATAAAAGCATAAGACTTATAGGCTCTGCAAACCTAAGTTTGTTTTCTAGAACCTTTGTTAAACAAACAACAGCAAGAAAAGAAAAAAACAACAATAAAAAATAAATAAATAAAAAAGCCACATGAGGTAGCCTACACCAGTGGTGCCAGCGCTACTGTGAACAGATGGTAGGCCAGGGCTGGAGAAACATCCAGAAACTCAGCAGCCAGCTGGTCTGGAGTTACACTGCAGCAGCTAAGTCAGAAAAGTCTCTGTCTCAAGGTAAAAAGTAAACAACTACTGAAAGTTGTTCTCTGACCTCCACAGGCATGCCATGGCATGTCCATGTGTGTGTGCATAGACAGGCATACACACTCACACACACAAAGTTTAGCATCAGAAGTGTATTTTCATTATAGATGTCGGGGAACATTACAGGATGTTAGTTTTCCTTACTCTGTATATTTTCAGCAAAGTAACAGAAATAGTTTATGATGGATATATTAAAGACCAAAATATCTGTTGTGAATAAAACTCCTGCTGTGCAAGACAAAAGGATAGTAACTATCTTCTCATTTGCCCCATCCCCAATCACCAGTAACCAGGTTATTTCCATTGCTTTCTTTTGCTCTTCTCCGCCTAACCCCTCTCTCTGTTTCTGTCCTCTGTCTCCCCCTTTCTTGTCTCCCCTTTTTCTTTCTCCTCTTTACTTGTTTTCTTCTATGCCTTCTCCATCTACCTTTCTACCCTCTTCTCCCTTGCATTTACAATATTGGAGGAGGATATGTTCACCCTGCCTTTGCATCTTCTTGACTGTACCCAGATTTTTTTCCTTATAATTTACAAAGAATTTTAAATGTTTTTTTACAATGATGGAACTTATTTTATCACTTTTACTTCTACTCCACTTTCTAAGTATAATTTTGTTGCTTTTGTATAGTTTTAAATTTGAAGTGATACTTTTTCTCTCATAAATATATTTATGTATTCTTTCTAGGTAATTTATTTGACTTTTTCCATGGAGTTGAAAAATGAAATTCAAGTCTTTGTGTGGCATACACTTTGTCAACTGAGATATCTTTGCAGCCCCTCAATTCTGAGCATGTGATTCAATAATAGATAAAAATGACAGTTGTTGACTTGTATCACAAAGATGATAAGCTGTTTCCTACTCACGCTGCTGTGTCCTTCTGCTTTTTGACAGTTCTTTCACCTAGATCACTTGCTTGCCCTGCAGAATTACAGTTTTCCTTTCTTTGATCTTTGGCTCAGATGAAACTATTGAGGTTGCATATTCTGCTCACCTCTTGCTTTGACCAATATCATCTCGCCAGGAATCTGATAGGATTACTGGTGTCACAGATAGGCTGCAGCCAAAATAATTGCAGGGAAGAGTCTTCTTTGATGGTAAATGATTAAGATTCCAAAACCTGCTTCTCTATTCCTTTGACCTTATTACCCTGCTTTTGTCTCATAGCTGCTCTCTTTGATTCTTGCTGCTACTTCCAGGATAACGAATCTCTCTCTCCTTTACTAAATGTTTCTCTACCTCACTTTAAATGTGGATTCTGAGATTCTACTTTTAAGGTTTCTCAAAATAACTGACTATTTTCTTCTGACTTTGCTTTGGTAATAAATTTGGTGATGGAATGACTCTAACAATGGGTTTGAGCTCTTGTCTTTTTTTGCAGTCTCCTCTGAAATGTATCTAAACTGGGTGTCACTGAGACATGTTGAAATGTTATAGCCATCAAAAGGAGCACCAAAGTTGATGAATTTGTGGTACTGTAGATAAAGACTGGAAATTTTAATTTTCTGGTTAAATATCTTTATTTTGAAATATTCATTTGAGGGTTGGTTCGATAGGTTAAATATGCAAATCACTTGCCAATAAGCCTGCTAGTCTGGGTTGATCCCTAGGATCCAAATGGTGGAAGGAAAGCATGGACTATTATAATCTGACATCCACAAATGAGTAATAACAGGCACACACCACAGACATAGATAAATAATAAAGAATAAAAATGTGATAAAATATCTCAAAACATTGGTTTTGATATGAGTGTGTATGCATATACATGCACGTGCATACAAGAGCGTCAGAATGTTGTTCTGAAGGCTCTTCCCACTGTACTTTTAAAGACAATGTCTTTCTTCCAGACTTGAGGAATACTTGTGTCTCCCCAGCATGGTGTTTTAAATGCTTGCTTATACACAAGGCTTTCTTTGAACATCAGTGTGTTGGTCATTTTATTTTGTTTGATTTTATTTATTGTCAACATGACACAAACTGAGTCATCTAGGAAAAGGGACCCTAAATTGAGAAAATGCATCCAACAGATTGGCTTATAGGAAGTCTTTGGGGACATTTTCTTGATTAATGATTGGTATGTGAGGGGTCATCCCACTGTGAGCATTGTTACCTATAGGTATGTGAGGGGCCACTGTGAGCATTGTCAGCTGTAGGTAAGTAGTCCTTTGTGAATGAAAAAGGAAGACTGATCAAGTCATGAAAAACAAGCCAGTAAGCAGTGCATTTCCATAAGATCTCCTTACATTCCTTACTTTGCTTCTTTCAGTGAGGACAGCTACTTGGAAGAATGAAAGGAAATAAACTTTCCTCCTCAATGGGCTTTGGTCATGATATTTATCATAGCAACAAAATGCAAACTAGAATGATGTTCTGAGGAAGGGAATCAGTTCCTCATTTTTATGAGGCAAATGTTTTTCTAACTCAGCCATCACTCTTCTGAGTCAGTTCAAACTTCAGTAGGAACAGGTCAATCTATATGTCTGGAATTCAATCATGGTTGATAGGTTTCTGTCATTAGAAGTAACACAATCACAAAAGAACACACAGAGTATTTACTCACTGATAAGTGGATATTAGCCCAAAAGCTTGAAATCTCTGAGATTCAACTCACAGTCCACATGAAGAAGGAAGACCAAGTGTGGATGCCTCGGTCCTACTTAGAAGGAGTAACAAAAACTCAAGGGAGCAAATATTGAGACAAAGTGTGGGACAGAACCTGAAGGAGGGGTAGTCTGGAGACCATTCTACCTGGGTATCCATCCCATGTGCAGTCACTAAAAGTAGACACTGATGTGGATGTCAGGAAGTGCATGCTGACAAGAGCCTGATATAGCTCTTTAGAGGTCTGTCAGAGTCTGACATATTCAGAGGTAGATGCTCACAGCTAACCACTGATGTGATCAAGGGGTTCCCAATGGAGGAGTTAGAGAAAAGACTGAATGAGCTGAAAGGGTTTGTGGCCCCATGAGGAGAGTAACAATACTAACTAACCAGAGCTCCACAAGGTCAAAACCACCAGCCTGGGAGCACATAGGGAGGGACCCATGACTCCCTCTGTTTATGTAGGGGAGGTTGGCCTTGTGGGCACAGGTGGGAGAGGAGATCCTTGGTCCCATGAAGGCTGAACACTGAGTGTGGGGGGGAATGAGAGGGTGGGGAGGTGGGAGTTGAAGGGTAGGTGGGGGCACATCCTCATAGAAACAGGAGAAGGGGAGATGGGATAGGGGGTTCCTGGGCAGTAGGGGGATCCCTTTCAGGGATTATCTAAAAGTAATAGGGGCTGAAGAGATGGCTCAATGGTTAAAAGCATTAGCTACTGTTCTAGACTTCATGAGTTCAATTTTCAGCAACCACACAGGGGTTTACAAGCATCTGTAATTGGATCCCATGCTGTCTTCTGGTATGTCAGCAACAGCATGCTCATATACATAAATAAATCTTTTTTTTAAAATGTTAAAAATAAGACTAGAACAAAAAAAATTAAATTATTTGACTTGAATGTCAAACATCTTCAGAGGTGCACATGTTCCTATGTGGTTTTGCTGCTCAGGATAATTCTGGAACCTTTGTGAGATGGAGCTATGCTAGAGGAAATACTTATCTGTGAGGATTTTATAGGCTGGACCAATTTCATTTGCTCCCAGTTTCTACATCGCTTATACAGTGTGTCAGCTAGCCTCATGCCCCTGCTTCTTTGCCTTTTCCAAAATGATGAATAGTACCATCTCAAACTATAATCCAAATTACACCTTATCTTCCATACATTATTTTGGTCAGAGTATTTCAGAACAGCAATAGAAGAGAAACTAATACAAGAGTAAAAATATTATATACCTTGAGGGGTTTTCTTCATTCTCTCTCCCACCTTTCTCTCTTTATGCTTCTATTGTATCTTCTCATTTTTCATTTTCTTATATTTTTTCATGATATTTTCTGGTTCTCTATGTAATCCTTTTAGGTTATCCTTGCAACTTTGTTTCCAAGGAAGAAAAATACCAATAGCAATTATACTTTACATTGTCTTGGAAACCAATTTCCTGGGTTTGGAAACCAATTTCCTGGGGATTGGAAGATATTTTAATCATTTATCAATAATCATTGATGTTCAGACAGCCCTTTAATCATGTATGTGTGATGAAAGAAGTAGGCAGTGCCAAGAAATAACAAGGGCATCAGCAAAGGCATATGAGTCTGGACATATGAGTCTTTCTTTTAATGACAGACTGGAATGGAGCTCAGCTTGCATAGCCCACATGAAGTCCTGAATTCCATGTTCATCATTGTATAAGTGGGGCCTGCTAGTGTATGTGTAATCTAAGTACTTGGAGGATAAAACAGGATTGTGAAATTAGGACCATCTTTAATCACACAGTGTATACAAGACCAGCATTTGGGCTACTTGAGACTTTGTCTCAAAAAAATGAAGGAAAAAAAAAAAAAAAAAAAAAGAAAATCTTACCAGCAGAGAAGTAGGATTAGGGTTAGATTGATACTCTGCTAATTCACACAAAGAAATCTCATTTGTATAGTTATGAAATATCCCCAATATTATCAGAGTGTTGTAGTTTATACATACAAATGAAAAAGAATCAGAAAAAAATCAAGAGTTATGATGAACTTAAATTACATGGCATGTATGTGATGATGAGATAGTTTTCAAAGAAGGTAAATTTAATCATATACTGTAAATTGACATATCTAGAGATAGAGATAGAGTTAGAGATAGAGATAGAGATATAAATATATGTTGGAATTTTCCCCTAATTAATTGATTGGATAATAAAGATGAAAAGAAGCCAATCACTGGGTGAGGAGGAGGAGGGCTTTCTGGGTCCAAGAGAGGAAGAGGGAATGCAGGAAAAATCAATACCCGTTTTTGACAGTGAGGCAGAAGAGATAGAGGCACCATGTAGACCAGGAACTGTTAGGTCTGGTGGCAGAATCTAACGCGCCCCCCTGGCGCTTTTGCATCCGCGGAGAAATCACGAGACACAGAGAACAGGTAGTTACTGTAAACGAGGCTTTTTAATCTTTATCACCCACGTGGAGAAACGTGGAGAGACGCGGAAGGGCGGAAGGGCGGAAGGGAGAGAGAGAGAGAGAGAGAGAGAGAGACAGACAGAGAGACAGAGAGAGAGACTGAGCTGAGGAAGGGGTCCCCGCTTAAGTGCAGTCTAGAGTGACGTATTCACTTTTGATTGGCTGTTCGCTCACCACCCAATATGCCTCGGGATTGGCAGTGGCTAAGGCACGCCTATCTGCCTAGCAACTGCGCAGCTAAATGTTTACATCTGGCGAAACATGCGGCCAGGGCCAATCTTGGAAATGCAAACGTATAGCCACTGAAACAGCAGCTCTCTACAGCAGAATCCACCAGAATCTGCCACCACAAGATTTCTAACATAGAATAGTTGATGAGTTTAGGATAATAGATTCCATGACCAGTGATTGTGTTATCTATTAATTCTAAACTAAGATTGTTCGATGTTTTTTATTTCACACAGAGTCAACTGAGCTTCAGGGGAAAGGTAACCACAGTGGGGTGTGATTTGATTAAAGTGTGCTCCCAGCTAGCAACAGAAATTTGGGAGTGCAGAGCAGTTTGTCAGCACCTAGCCATGGGGACCTAGAGACCTAACCACAGTGGAGCACAGTCTTGTGAGATAATACCCACAGGTGCCCACAGGAACCAAGAGAGCTATCTCTGAGTTCTAGAGAGGCAGAGTCAGCAATGGTAGGAGAGGCATTGGCTAGGGAAAATGTGCTGTCTCAGTCTCAGGCTATGTACTGGGCTGGGAACAGACAAAGACCACTGCCTGGTGCCAAGCCTGCAATAGTTTGGATTGTTTTATAATAATTTCCCAAAACATTATGCATACTGTTGTTCTAGCAAACCCAAGCTGAGTTTTCAGAATGCATAAGTGTGCCTTTCAACTCCCTGCAGCTCCAGCCCCAGAGGATGTGAGGCTGTCTTCAGAGCAACTGCACTCATGTACAAGTACATACATACATACATACATACATACATACACACATATATGCATACATGCATACATACATACATACACACACACACACACACACACACACACACACACACACACACACACACACTTAGACATGTCCCGCACAACCTCCCGCCAGCAGGAACGAAGCGGCACACACAGGATCCTTCTGCAGTAAACCTTTTATGCATCTTGAGAGGGAGAGCATAAGCTTACAGATGAAGAGGACTCCGAGGGGGCAAAATCCCAGCCCTTATATATAAAACTGCTCCCCGCCTAAGACATGGCACCCAACGGTTGGTATTGTGTCACAGGTGAGGCAATGCACAAAGAATGAAAAAAACATCCTAGCACACTTGCAAACCACCTGTTATTCAGTTGGTCAAGCAGATGTCAGTGCCATCTTGCAATGGCGAATATGAGGGCGGCTCCTCACATCTCCCCCTTTTCTTTTAATCATCAAGCAATAGACCACCCAATGCTGAGAGCAGAGATAGAAGTCAAATCCCCAGTAAGCAAATTAGAGTAAGGCAAGATCACCCTATCGCGTGCAATGGGCAACGCCCCAATGATGTGCAAGGGCTGATACAGCCTACAACTCTCTCTGTGCCATTTTTTCCTGGGGGAAGGTTATTTTAGGCACTCAACCTTCATGCAAGATGACATATCTCCCCAGAATAGGCCCATTTAACACCGCAGGGCCATTCTGCTGCAGTGCTTAACCATGCAACTCTCCTGGGCTGCTGAAGCACGCTCACTCTACCCAGTGCAGTGAGGGCAGCCTCTTGGGGTGCAAGAGCTGAGCGGCCAGTGATCTATTGCCTAAGCGTAGAGAGCCAAATATCTGGGGGAGGCACCTTGTTCTAGTGCCGTGAGTGCCTGGGTGACAACCACCTTGTCTCTTTTCATTTGTGCCTTAAGCTTGCAAACCAACCAGAGGAGTAACACACCCCCACAGCAGAGTGCAGCTCCGAACAGGCCAACCCCCACCCACTCTTTGAAGAAGGAGACGGCTGAATGGATCCATGATGACAATCCCTCGGTCAAGAGTAAATCAAGGTGGGTCAAATTCACCTCAATTATGGCAAAGCGCAATTGACGAAGCATTTCTTCGAATTCTAGGGTCCAATTCTGCAATAAAAACTGAGAAAAAACTTTTGACAAATTATCGGTGCGGGTATAATTATCATAAGGTATGGATGTTATACATAACCCAGGCATCTTCTGTTCGCATCCCAATTGAGCTAACTGCCATAAAATATCAACTTGCTCTTGAACCAGGTCAGTCCTCTGATTCACTAGCATCAATCCCCCCATGATTTTCGAATTGGCGGAGGCTTGTACATCCAATGCTGGAGTGACTGATGCAGACAGTTGGTTTATAGAATCTGCCGCCTGCACCGAGGAGGATAATGCAAGGGCAGAGGCCGTAACTGATCCTATTACAGCGGCCTCTGCAATAATGCCCACTATAATGGCAGAAATTCCAAAATCTCTCCTAATTCTAAATGGGCTAAAGTGTTGCGTGCCTCTACTGGCACAGGAACAAATCTCGGCAAGCGGGTAACCATGGCAAAAGGGAACATTGTAGCATTCCAGCAGAGAACAAAAAAGCAGGTATTAGGTGTGCATGTCAAGGTCTCATTCCAGATAGAACTATCATTGCTCACTATCCAAACAAAAGGTGGCCATACACAGACCGGAGTAGATCCAAAGGTGATGCTCTTAAACTCAGTATACTTGGTGTTAGCAGATTGCCAACTAAAGCTACCCCCCGATTTTCTTTTACCAAGGGATCCACCAAGGGTACCCCATCCAGTCAAATGACAATTGTCCCTTAGCGGTGGCCCCCTTCCCTAGCATAACAAGGGGTGACAGATCAGTGCAACTTCTGTTGACCCCACAAAGGAGCCATTGGTCAAATGGATTCGCATCTGCCTTTCTCGGATTCATGTATGTGAAATTAAATCCCATAAAGGTATCATTATAATATGTGCTAATATCTAGGGAGAAAGTAAAATATAAAACATAAACTTCCTAACAGGCGGTAGCTGTTATTGGTGGGCACGCTCTGAATCTGATCATGATAAGGGATATAGGCTAAGCCCAAAGACTTATTGGTCACCAGCATGGGAATTGAGAAGGTTGTCATAATCCCCCACCATGCTGTCCCTCTTACCATCCTCAGGCTTATCAACATCTTCATCATGATGATCAACTGTAGACTTTGACAGCATCGGTTTTTCATGTTCAAAGATCTTGCGGGTCAGTCTCTTTGGTACCCAGAAGGGATTCTCGTCCTCCTGTGGGAAGACACAAACAGCTCCCCAGGATCTTATCAAAATAGGATCCAGGCCTTTCCATTTTCCTGTTAGCACATCTTTCCATTTTACCATTTCTTTTGGCCTGTCAGGCTCTATACAATGACACTCAGCCACAGTGTGGCCTTGAGCATCAAGATTCAAAAAATTAAGGGTAAAGAGTGCCATGGAAACAGCTACTCTTGGTACTGGGGGGAGAGCCTCCTCAACTCCCCCTTTCTGTTTTATTAAATATGATTTAAGCGTGCGATGGGCACGTTCTACAATGCCTTGTCCTTGAGGGTTGTATAGAAGTCCAGTCAAGTGAGTTACTGCCATTTGGTGACAGAACTGTTGAAATTTTTGAGAGGTATAAGCTGGTCCATTGTCTGTTTTGAGGAGTTTGGGTTTCCCCCAGGCACTCCATGCTTCCAGACAATGTTGGATCACATGTGAGGCTTTTTCACCTGTTAGAGTTGTGGCAACAATGATACCAGAACATGCATCAATAGAGACATGTAAGTATTGAAGCCTTCCAAAGGAAGGGATATGAGTAACATCCATCTGCCAGACCTGTAAAGGCCTTATGCCACGTGGGTTTATTCCCACATGAGGAGCAGGCAAGAATTCACAGCAATTTTGGCATTGAATAACAATCTCCCTGGCTTCTTTTCTGGTAAGTGAGTAATGGCGACGCAAGGTCTCAGCAGTCACATGAAAATGTTTGTGGAACTCCCTTGCTGCTTCTGTTTGAGATGATAATGCAACTGCCATGAGCTTGGTAGCTTTATCTGCTAGCTCATTTCCCAAAGTCATAGGGCCAGGGAGTCCTGAATGGGCTCTGATATGAGTAATATACATAGGAGATTTTCTATTCAACAAAACAAGCTGTGTTTGTTGAAAGGTGCCATGAACTCTGCTAGAGGGCTTTTTGATTCCAGCCACTTCAAGAAGATTAATTGCGTTAACCACGTAAAAGTAATCTGACACAATGTTAAGAGGCCCTGGAAAGGTTTTAAGGACCTCCAGTACCACCAAACATTCTACAAGTTGAGGTGATGTTTCACTGAACTGTTTTGACACCACTTTATTATTTACTACATAAGCACCCAGACCAGTCTTTGACCCATCTGTATATACAACAATCCCATCCTTAAGAGGTTGCCTAGCTGTAATTTGTGGAAATACTATAGCCTGACTCAAGGCAAATTGTAAAACAGGATGTTTAGGATAATGATTATCAATCTGTCCTGAAAAGGAGGTAACCAAGATTGCCCAATCATTAGAGGTGGCAGCCAGAACTTGTATTTGCGCAGCAGTATAAGGTGTAATGAGAGAGTTAGGCTCTCGTCCAAAATGAGTAATGGCCGCCTTTATTCCATGAAGTGCAAGCTGGGCAATTGCATTGGGATACCAGTCTATAATTTTGGCAGGAGAGGCGTTTGGATGAACCCATAATAAGGGCCCTTTCTGCCACAACACGGCAGTTGGCAGCCGAATGGTTTTCATAACACACAGGATAAAAGGTTGTGATTTATCAATGCGCTGCAGCTGAGCTCTTTGCAAGGTATCCTCTACCTTCTTTAAGGCCTGACTTGCGGCAGGAGTAAGGGCCCTAGGAGAGGAGATATGGGGGTCTCCTTCTAAAACATTAAATAAAGGTTTCAACTCAGCTGAAGAAATTTTCAAAAAGGGTCTGAGCCAATTTATATCTCCCAATAATTTCTGAAAATCATTGAGGGTGTGCAGATGGTCTCTACAGATTTCCAATTTTGGGGGAATTATATTGGTAGGAGAAATAACAGTCCCCAAGAAGGTGCCCACTTCAGAGATCTGAACCTTCTCCACTGCTATTTGTAACCCCCATTGTGCCAAAGTTTGTATCAAACAGGAGTAGGCTTCTTGTAATATTTTTATCTCTTTATGTGACAAAAGTATGTCATCCATATAATGGATGACAAGTAAGGTGGGAAACCATTGTCTTAGTGGTCCCAAGGCTGTTTGAACAAAAATTTGACACATGGTGGGGCTATTGGCCATGCCCTGGGGTAAGACTTTCCATTGATACCTCTTGTCTTGGTTCCATATGATTAATGGAAGGAACAGTAAAAGCAAATCTAGGCCTATCTTTAGGACACAAGGGTATGGAGAAAAAGCAATCTTTAATATCTATAATGAGGAGCTTCCAGCCACAAGGGAGAGCAGAGAGCACAGGAAGGCCCCTCTGGACTGGGCCCAACAATTTCATCTGTTCATTAATAGCTCTGAGGTCATGGAGTAATCTCCATTTTCCCGACTTCTTTTTGATCACAAAGATGGGAGTATTCCAAGGTGAGGTAGAAGACTCAATATGATCGAGATCTAATTGTTCCTTTACCAATTTTGTTACAGCTTCTAGTTTTTCAGAGGATAAAGGCCATTGGGGAACCCACACTGGGTCCTCTGTTTTCCATGGTATAGGCTGTACTACCCCAACGGCCCCTAGAAAAAACCCAGCCCTTTTTTATCTTGTTTTCTACTAGGGGATATAGGCTCCACCCTGCCCTGTTCCAACTTTCCCAGTCCTTTTCCTTCCCTGTAGCCCATCTTAATCATCATGTCTCTTGCCTGGGCTGAATATGGTTTTGTAAGAATAGGTTCCTTTGACAGGGTGAGACCCATACCCTGTAAGACATCTCTTCCCCAGAGGTTAACGGGGAGAGGAAGAACATAAGGTATAAATTTTCCCTGCTGTCCTTCGGGGGATTCCCAGGTCAAGGTTGTGGAGCTGATTGTGGGGCAAGACTGATATCCTAGGCCTTGTAACGAATGTGATGACTCAATGGTGGGTCATGCTTTGGGCCACCAGTGTGAGGAGATGATACTCTTATCAGCCCCGGTATCTAGAATACCCTCAAAATCTTTTCCTTTTACTTTTAAATGCAGTTTAGGCCTTTCATTCAAGGGAATCATTAAGTAAGCTAGATCACTACCTGAGGAGCCCATCTGTTCTGTTCCCATTTTATTGACCCTTCCCACCTCAGGGAGGAATAACAACTGGGCTATTCGATCTCCCTTTGTAATAGAAAAAACTCCTCTAGGGTTAGAACATAAGACTTGTATTTCTGGAGAATGCTGGCCATCCACTACCCCAGGGTACACTATTAAACCTTGCAGGGTGAGTGATCCTCAGCCGAGGATAATGCCCATGATTCCGGGAAGCAAGGGTGTTATAGGCTCCACCGGAATTGGCTGAATATTCATTTGTGGCATTAGTAAGAAGTTGGAGGCGGCATGCAAATCCACCCTTGTGGGTCTTCCTGGGTTATTTCCTGATTTCTCTTTCTGTTGGCTTCCTGGGTTCTGACTAGTCGGTTCCCATATCTTTGAGGGCCCTGGAACCGGGGGCCCGATGTCCCGTTTTTTGGCATCTCGTCTGACTGATTATCCAGTGGGGGGAGTAGTCTGCCCCTCATATCTCTTACTGAACGGCATGCACTAGCTTTATGATATCCCTTGCCGCATCTGTCACAAAGAGTGGGAGTCTCTACCTTTCAATTCAAATTTGTACAATCCTTTTTAAAATGACCGGGCTTCCCACAATTATAGCAGACCTTTGGACCGGGTCTCATGGCGGGGGGGGGCGCCTCTGTGATTGAAGAATAGCAGCCGCCAGCCCAGCATTAGTAAGGGGCCCTCCGAGCTCTCGGCAGACCCTAAGCCAATATTGTAAGCCCTTGTTTTTACGTGGAGCTATGGCTGCTCGGCACTCCTGAGTGGCTTGTTCAAAAATTATCTGTTGGATTAGGGGCTCAACTGGACCTACGTCTCCGAAAATATGCCCAGCTGCCTCTGTCATTCTGGCCACAAAATCTGAAAAGGACTCTTGGGGTCCTTGAATTATCTTTGAGAGTTGTCCACTCGCTTCCCCTTTACGGGGAAGTGCCTTCCATGCCCTAATGGCCGTGGCAGAGACCTGGGTATAGGCTCCCCAATGATAGTTAGCTTGATCAGCAGTATAAGCCCCTTGACCTGTTAACAGGTCTAAAGCCCAATCTTTCTGTTCCGGGGTCAAGGCAGTAGCGTTGACCCGGGCTTGCCCTTGTGTGGCCTCATACCACAGTGCTTCCCATTCCATATATTGGCCCATATTAGGGAGGGCGGCTTTTGCAATCATTTGCCAATTGGCTGGTGTTAATGCTGAATTGGCGAGTCTATCAAGCTGTATCAGGGTAAAATTAGCATTGGTCCCATACTTGCAAACAGATTTGGCCAGTTCCTTAAGCTGGTTGAAATCTACTGGCGCATGAATTTGCCCGCCATTTTCTGTTTCAAAAACAGGGAATACAGTCCTGATCTTTCTCCTCACCTTTTCTGGTACAAGCAAGTAACCTGATGGAGGATCCACCTCATAAGGCGGAGGTGCAGAGGGCACCATCTTTTGAGGAGGAATCCTAGGTAATTTTTTATATTTTTGGTTATCATCTGGGTGATATCTCTCTGCCTCATATCTAGCTGCTTCTTCATCTAACTCAGCCTCCTCCTCTGAGTTAAGAGTATCCTTACCAGAGGTGTCATCATCACTGGAGCTTTCCGAACTGTCGAGGGTCAGTGCCTCCAGCTCCAAAGAGGGGTAGAGCCCATCTTTTCTCTCCTTACAAGGGATACTGGACTCCATCGGGGGTATCTCTCCTGTCTTAGGAGGGTGCCTATCCTTCTTTTTTGGGACGTCCTTTTTCTTGCGTGCGCCCAACCACTCACTCCGTTCGGTTTCTGACATGCTGTCCTGAACTCCCTCAAGAGTAACCTGCCCTTCACTTACTGCTTCCTTACAGTTTTCATCTTCTAAACAGTTTTTAACAACTAGAACAAGGACCATGAAAATCACAGTGAAGATCAGGCCACAAATTTCAGGGGCAGAAATACCTCTCCAAATGTACCTCCCTGCAGTTCTGAATCCTCCTCTGAATTGAGGGGTCCTCTGAGGTGCTGATGATGACCAGGTCGAGATTCCCGGGTTTCGGCACCAGATGTCCCGCGCAACCTCCCGCCAGCAGGAACGAAGCGGCACACACAGGATCCTTCTGCAGTAAACATTTTATGCGTCTTGAGAAGGAGAGCATAAGCTTACAGATGAAGAGGACTCCGAGGGGGCAAAATCCCAGCCCTTATATATGAAACTGCTCCCTGCCTAGGACGTGGCACCCAACGGTTGGCTGTAACCCGTCGACCGGTATTGTGTCACAGGTGAGGCAGTGCACAAGGAATGAAAAAAAGTCCTAGCACACGCGCAAACCACCTGTTTGTCAGGTGGTCGAGCGGATGTCAGTGCCATCTTGCAATGGCGAATGTGAGGGCGGCTCCTCACATAGACATACATTTTGTCTTTAAAAAATCTCTAAAATTACATGTATGTGCTGAAGATGGTGGCACTATATATTTTATTTTTATAAAATTTTCATTTTGTGTGTATGGAATGGTTGATATAAACATATGTCTTTAAAATAATCCTATGATTTGGGATAATTTTAGAAAATGATGTAAAACAGGTTCATTGTGCCATCTTGAAAGGAATGAACTTCTTGAGCTACCAGGACATCAGAGGCCAAAGTTCCTACAAATATCTTCCCAAACTGTTTCTTGTTCCAAGTTGGAGAGAGAGAGAAAGGCTCTCACCTTGTTCTATCATTTGAAGCAGTTCATAGTTTCAATGATGTGAGTTTGAAAGACATTACTAGGAGCTCTTTGTTCTCTCTCTGCTTTTTCCTTTTTATCGGATTCTGTAAGGCTTGTTGTTTATTGCATCTGGGAAGCAGATAGCTGCAAACATCTTAGGATGACAAAGTCCATACCCAAAGATAAGCAAAATGTCATAAAGTCTCTTTATTATCAAATACAATGTTGTCTTAGTTACCTTGTTATTACTGTGATATATTATCATGTCCAAAGCAAATTATAAAGAAGAGTTTATTGGAACTCATGGTTCTGGGGACTAGAGTCCATGACTATCATACAGAGAGGAGCCTAGCAGCAGTCAGGCAGAAATGAAACTTTTACAGAAAGGATTGCAGTAGCCAAGAGCTTATATTTTGATCCTTTGCACTAGGCAGAATGAGGTAACTGGAAATGGCTTGAGTTTCCTGAAATCTCAAAGCACCATCCCCAGTGACACACCTGCTTCAACAAGACCACATTTCCTAATCCTTCCCAAACAGTTCCATTAACTGGAGACCAAGTATGAAAACATGAGCCCTTCTCATTCAAACCACTTCAAGGTGTAAAGGAAGAATCAACAGCTACCACATTTCCTAGCCAGTAGCTCTACATTTTGGTAAAGTTGTTAAATAAAGATAGAGCTTCATAATACAAGTAGCTCTGGAATAACCCATAATAGAGTAGATCTGAAAAATATCCTGTCATTTTCTGAAAGTGGTTCCCAGGAAGTGACCTCAGCATTCTTCCAACTGTAGGAATCCATATCTCATATGTACACAGAGGTCAGGGAAGATGTTAGAGTGTTGTTTTTATTAAACAAAATGTACTGTAATTGAAGCCAACCATAACATAGCAATGTTCATCTTTCCTCCTTCTAAGAGCTGCAATGATTATCCATCTAAGCAACTGAAATTTCAAATTCTTATCTTTTAGGTTTACATCAGCATGTTGGTTGGAAAGAGATGAATAGAACATTGTTCACCACTCAAAGCTCTTTCTTCACTCTAGTTTCTTTGAGGTAAATCTCCAAGACTAGAGACTTCTGCCACATAACTCTTGTCATCCAGTGCAGCTGGCATCTGATCCCATTCTTAATCTGTCTTCTTATATGATGTCTATAGCACACCTGTCTGCACATTCTGGTCAAAGTTTGAGGCTCCTGGAGAAGCAGTAGCCTGAGAGAAATACTCCAAACAGGTTCACCCTTAAGAATTGCTTTTCAATAGGCAAAGACTACCTGAGGGAAGTAGCTACAACTTTATACCTTCATAAACTAGTGATACCTCTGAGTTTCACTTCCCTAAAAGCTAATTTTTATTTCAAAGTGATACAGCTGTGAACTCATAGAATATCTGTGCTAATGAAATCATACACAGGCAAGAAGGCTTGCAAATGAATGGTAAATTATGCACTAGCACATATTTTTAGAAGTTATCTTAGAAATTAAAGGATTTGGAAAAAGTGATGAGACTGAATAAAGACTTCATGGTTTTCTTTTTGTCAATGTTGTCGTTAAGTTTGTTAGAGAGCTTTTTGCATTGTGGTAAGTCTAAATTACTGTGTTCTCTTTGTTTACTCAATCATTTAAAGAAGTTGACATAGGAAAATGATGAGTACTCAAAAGAGTTTTTCTTGTCATCAATTCAAAACTACCTGGTACTTTCCCTATTGCATCAATGGATATGTGTCTTTGGAAGCTAGTGAATGAGCTATAGTATATACAATATACTGAACAGAAGTTACCATCAGAGAAAAAGAACTTTCTTAAGGTTCATGATGATGACTGAAAAAAAGAAAAATGGTTGATCCTAATTTTTCCTTTATTTTGTTTTTCTACTTCACTTTTATCCACTATCACACTAGGGTCTTAAATTGTATACAAAGTTTTCTTAGGCACTGTCTATCAATCCCTTCTAGTTTAGCTTCTTTTGTCCATAAAATACCCTAATAAAGCAACTCAAGGAAGGAAGGATATATTTCTGCTCACCATTCAATATTACAATTCCTCACAGCAGGAATGCCCAGTAATAGGAGCTTGAGGGAGCTCCATAGTCACATGGTATCCACAGCCAAGGAACATAGTGAAAAGTGCCTGTTTAAATACAGACCAGCATTTCTTCCCAGGAAATGGTGTTATTCACATGGATGAGTTCCCAGCTCAATTAACCAAATGATCCCTCTCTTCTGGTTTGTTTTATGTTAATTTGACACAAAGGAGTGTCATTTGGGCAGAGAAATCTTTAATTGAATTTTTTTCCTACAAAATTCACTTATGGAAAATTCTGTGGTGTATTTCTTTGATTGATGATTGATATGGGAATTTGCACTTCATGTCATACAGTGATATGATGGGGTACTGATCCTGGACTTGACATATAAGAAAGCTGTCTGAATAAATCAGAAAGATCAAGCAAGTAAGCACCATGGTTTCTACATGCTCTCTGTCACCTGGTTCCTGTCTTGAATTCTAGACCTGATTTCCCAGAGTGATGTTCAGGTAGTTAGAAGTATAAGGTGAAATAAATTTCTTTCCTGCAACCTGCTTCTGAACATGGTGTTTTATCATAGTAATGGAAACCCACACTAAAACCCACTCTTACAAACACAATAACCTAACCTAGATAATTCCTTACAGGCATGCCTGGAGGCTTGCTCCCAGATTATTAACCCAGATCTTGTCATCACCAAAATAAAATTTGGCAATTACCCACACATTTATTTTACCCACAGGGAAGCCTAAGTACATTTAATCTTCAGCAAGAGGGAAAGAGAGGGAGAAATAAAGAGTTCCAAGATAGCAGCCTTCAGACAGTAGAGGGTATCAGAATTGCCTTAAAGATTTCTGAGCTGATCCCTTGCCCACAATTGCTGACTCAGTAGGTCTGGATGAAGCCTAAGTTGGTTCTATTTAATATATTTTTAGTAATTGCGGTTGGCCTGAACTCTGAAACAAATATTTAGAATTACAACTTACCCTAGAAGTAGTTGTTCTGTATTCTTTATACACCATAATTTACATTTTTTTAACCAAGGCCTATATATTGGTTATCAGCTAGTTTTGACCTGTTCTTCTTATTTAAAACTAATTATGTGTATTTGTAAGGGAAGGAATATGAGCATGTGAGTGCAAGTAGTCATGGAGGCCAGAGGAAGATGTCATATCCCCTGGCATTGGAGAAACAGGAAGTTGTGGGTCACACCATATGTACTGTGGAAACGAAACCCATGTCCTCTACTAGAGCGATGTGTACTCATTAAGCCTCTTCTGCATCTTTTTTCTTATTTTTATATTTTGTCTCTCACTATCCTGTGCCACAGGTGAAGTATTAGTAAGGGTTTAGAACCTTGATTTCCTAAGTGAGGAACATACACACACACACACACACACACACACACACACACACACACACACACACACAATGGAGACAAATTTAAAAAGATAATTGCATGTGTTTCCATAACATTCATTAGCTTATTTTGACTAAAAAAATCAATTTCATACTATGTAATAATGATAAACATGTATTTATCGTTGCTAAATTCTAATACCATGAGCTAACTTTTTGGAGAATGCTTTTGTACACTTAATATAGTTTTCTAAAATGTTATCTGTAATTAAAATTGCTGTTACATTTTCTTTCTTTTTTCTTCTATGAACCTCTAAGAACATCAAAAAACAGTTTAGTATGGTGGGGACAGGCCTTTAATCTCACATACTGTATAGGCTAAGAGAAACACTTGAATGAAACATTTTTTTTGAAATTTAAAAAGTAGAGGCTGGAAATGACGCTTTGTTGGTAGAGTGCCATCTTTAGCACTACAGGGAGAGGATAGTAGAGGTCACAATCATAATCTTAGTACTCTGAAAGTAAAGGTGGATGTATGAGTAGTTTAAGAGAGTTCAAGACAAGCCTGGCTAATGAAATCCTGTCTCAAAATAATATACTGATTTTAATTGAAATTAATTTCAAAAATGAAAAAGACCTTTGGACATAGCTTACTGGTAGAATGACTTTCTTGCATGTGAATGACTCTTGGTTTAACCCTAAGTAAGACACTTACAGCAAATATACACACACACACACACACACACACACCAACAGGAAAACTATTCCTCAACAATTAAGTCATAAAAAAATGGGCTTTGAAACAGACTTAAGGTTTCCTAAGCCTTGGTCCTGGTCATCAATATAGCAATGTCTCAAACCTGAACTTGCAGTGTTTACCAACATCTTTATTGAAGACCTTCCCCAAACAATGAAACTGTAAAAATTCTGGTGTGTAAGTAGATAAATGAGAGATAATTACAAAGCAAAATAATTATAAATTAAATAATTTATTTCTTCAAAATATTTTATTTATCTTAATGCCCAATCTATTTAATCAGATGCAGTTTATGTTTTAATAATATCCATGTCTATAAGGCAACTTCTAAAATTTCTAAAAAATCTAACCTTTGGTCTTCATTTACCTAACTGACTTCCACCTAGCACTGCTACCTTTCTAAACCCTGCCCATTGTGTTGCTTGACATTCCTGATTTGGAACCTGGTACATGCATCTTACAACTTACCTTCTGATTGGGCTAACTAGATTCTTGTTTCAAGACTTAGTGGAGTCTCTTGCTGGAAATCTTGTGCCTCTTTCTATGAACAAAGTGTTCCCTCTTTTTTCATCCCCACTCCAAGGGTCACATCCTTTTCTCTACTGTCCAAGTCACCATGCTCTGTGATACTTTGACAGTTAAACTAGAACCTCTGCAGCCTTCTTTGTAGTACAATTTGATGTATTTCTTTGATTCACTTCTACCAGTGTTGTGGGTTCAATCCCTTGTACCACAAAAATGAGAAAAAACAGTTCTAGCCTATTAGCTAAAACTTCAACTCATCATTGTGGGAGGGAAGGTCAGAGACCCATGAGGATACAGGTTTTAAGACTCCTGAAGATTTAGACTTCTACTATTTGGATCTGGGGAACTGACCTCACTCATCAGGCTTTGGCAGCAAGTTCCTTTCCTGTATGAGCCATCTTGCTAGTTTATATCTGATATTTTATTGATATTTTTTGCATCTTTTATTATTCCAACTAATTTACATTGTTTGCTCAAGAATAAGTGTATATATATATATATATATATATATATATATATATGGATGGATATGTGTATATATATGTATATAACATATATGTATATATATATGTATATATACACATATATTACATATATATGTATATAACATATATGTATGTATACATATATATACATATATATATATATGAAACAATAAATCTGAGAGGCTACAAGTACATATATATCTACATGTATGAGCTCATGCCTGTGAAACACACACACATACACACACACACACACACACAGAGGGGAATATGTACACACTTAAAGAGACATTTACATTTTTCTGGTTAGATTGAAACGTCCACTTGATACAACTTAAAATCTCCTGGAAGAGAGTCAATTGTTTTTAGACTGTTTTGTGACATGTCTGAAGGAGATTGCTTCATTGGTGATGAGGGACAGAAACCCACTCTCAGTATTGTCCATACCATCATATGGGCTGGGCTATGGACTGCATAAAAGTCAGGAAAGCTACTTAAAAGATTGAAGGAAACATTCATTGATTCTAATTTCTTTTGCCAGTGGATGCAATGTGACTGGCTATCTACTTGAGTTCTAGCCTTGACTACTCTGAAATAATGGATTCTAATTAGGAATCATAAGCCAAATAAACAGCTTGTTGCAAGATAATTTTTAACACAGCAATAGAAATTAAACTTGGATACACACACACAAACACCAATGAACATACATACATATACTTATACATATACATACATCTGCAGAGGGAGGAAGGCTGAATGGAGTCTTAGCCTGGTGAAACTTTGATCCTATCCATCAACAGCACTGAGTACTAGCTATCGGAAGTTTCCTGAAACCCACTCAGCTCAAGCTGTCTTTCCACAGGGCACAGCCTGGGAATTTGGAAAAAGTCATGTAGAGATTTCCCCTCAGATTCCAGAACTGGGTTTTAGCTCAATCCCATTTCCTGGAAAGAAATGCAACATTTCAAGGACACCAGCGATTGGATGGTGGCAGAAATACTTAAAATATTGGTCCAAAGTAAGATTGAAAACAAACATTTCAGCATTTAGAAAAAATATAGTAAAATATGTACACGTGCATATTTGAGGATTATGAATGAAGAAAGCAGATCTTGAACCAACTTTGGAGGAAGCCAGTGATCATAATGTATCTGTGCACACAGGAATAGAGAAAAACAACCATTCCAGCTTTAACTGTTGAGTGCCTATTGTATGAATTGAATCCCTCCACCAAAAAGTTAATGGCTGCCACTACCACACAGAATTAGTCTCAACATTTAAGGGAAGCTGTCATTACAGATATATAATTTTTAAAAAGTGTGTGTGTATGTGTGTGTGTGTGTGCGTGTGTGTCTAGCAGTTTTTCTCCTTCCATCATGTGTGTGCTTGGATCTAACTCTATCAGGCTTGGCAGCAAGCACTTTTACCCATCATTTGTGCCCCTGATATATATTAAATTTAGTTTGAAGGAATGGTACATTGTCCACTACCCAGTCAGAATATGACAGCTAAATGTATCTCTTTTCTTTCTTGCATTGAGTCATTCTTAACTTCACCTGTACTCATCTGTGCTTAGGTGACATTGTATGACCTTCAGGGCTCAGGAGGAGCTCATCTCTTCGTGGGCTGCTCACTCCTACCTTCACTATGTGGTGCTGCTTATCTTACTGCCTGGCTTCTTACAAGAATAACTGTGGGGCCAACACACTTTGGATACTTGGAAAGTAGGTCTGGTGAATTAATGTCTGCTTTAGTTTTATTGATTTAATAATTTTTTTTCATTCCACGAGCCTTGAATTCTTACCATTGTCAGATTATGGTAATACCTTAATAAATATCCCCTATGTTCTTGTCTACTTCCTGCCCTTTCTCTTTAGGACATTGCAATCTAACAATACTAGTCATAATCATACATAAAGAAGATATGGAGGGGGTGGAGCACTCTCTTCAGAGAGCTCCAGTGTTCCAGTAATAATAAGACTGATGACCATATAAACACAGACAAGAGGCTAAGAAAAAGCTAGTATCCACAAAGCTTTCAGGAATTGGTACCCAGGCTGATGACTGACCAGGACAGTTGAAGGGTCCCTCAGTGGAGAAGAGCTGGCTGACATATATTATACTGCTCTAATTTACATGTATCAGATATGCAAAATTATGTTTCTAAGTAATTTTAACATTCCTTTGTTAGAGAGAGAAAGAGAGACACACAGACACATACACACACAGAGAGAGAGAGAGAGAGAAGAGAGAGAGAGAGAGAGAGAGAGAGAGAG
>NW_023045102.1:0-46904 GCF_011762505.2 Arvicanthis niloticus | reverse complement strand
GCCAGGAATATAATGATCTCTGATTCACAGACATCTGTTATAGTTTGTCTGAAAGGTCAGGGACTTGGAAGAAATAGGATGGGAAAATTGGAAGTCTGGGTAAGGATATGATACCCCAGGCATTTTAGAATGAGCACAGAATTTGAAAGTATTTATGTTTCATATGAATAATCTTGGAAAAATGATAACTATAGAGAAAGACTCGATAACCAATTAGACATAGTCACACATACTGTGGATCTCAGTAAGCAATTACTTCAGACAATTAAGAACTTGTTTATAGAGAATAAAAAGTGAATGCAAGTTGTGTCAGGAATAGATGATATCATTTGTCTAAGAAATATATCCTTTTTTTTAAAAAATGAAAGCTGATCTTGCTATTCCTAACACTGAAAACCCAGTATTCAAATAACATGCATTGTTACTGAACTCCAATTATGACTCCTTTCTCCAAGAGTAGCAGACATTAGGTGGCTGGCTTATTACACCAGGTCTCTTTCAATGAGATCAAGGGCATTTTCCTATTGTATTCATGTGTTCTGACAATGGACTAGGCATGGTTTTCAGCTTGCTTTCTCGGCACTATCTACAGATTGGTCAAGATACATACATCATTCCTATTAAATAATATGCATCACATCTTAATGAAGGAATTCACCTTATAAAAAATAAAATGAGGCAAGTAGCATATGAACATTTTACTCTCTTATATTAACTCAACACTTACAAGTGACAGGTTTACAGAAAGATAAAATGGAGTCCTGAGGATTCAATTACAATGCACACTGAAAGGTAATGTTTAACTCAATCAATGCCATTAATTTTACAGTGTTTATCACCATACAGAATACAAGAGGAAGTGGGAAACAGTCTTTGCTATTGTACTTCCTCGCCTTTCTGTAAAGTCTTTGCTACATGTCTCACAAACATTGGATTCTGATAGTGTGGAATTCACACACACACACACACACACACACACACACACACACACACAAAAACCTGGCTGTAATAAAACAAAACCTAAGAATTCTACCTGACAAGGTTTCAATCTTTTTGATACTGACTTACTCAATAGAAAAATGTAATATTTTTCCATTTCACTGATTGGTCATGAAACAAAAAAAGTTGCATAACTTTTCAGTCTTAAAATGAGACCAAAGGGGAATAGGTATGAGAGATATGAGGAGCTTTGAGTAACTTCATCTTAATATTTATTTATTTATTTATATTTTTACTTATTTATTTTATATACTGCTCAATGCCCACCTCCTGGTCAGCCACTGCTGCAAATAATCCCCCATATTCTCTCCCCTTCTCCTCTGATACAGGGGCTCCCCTGGGTATCCCTCTACCCTGGCTCTTCAAGTTTTTAAGTACTTTCTCACTGCTGATACAGACAAAACAGTTCAGCTAAAAAAAAAAAAAAAAACAAAAAAAAAAACAAAAAAAAAAAAAACAAAAAAAAAAACATATCCCACATACAAGCAACAGCTTTTGGGATCACCCCTGCTCCAGTTGTTCGGGACCCACATGAAGACCAAGCTGCACATCTGCTATATATGTGCTAGGAGGCCTGGGTTCAATCCATGCATGTTCTTTGCATGGTGGTTCAGTCTCTGAGAGCCCAAGAGTCCATGTTAGTTGACTCTGTTGGTCTTCCCATTAAGTTCCTATCATCTTTTGTCACCTGTAGTCATTCTTCCTATTATTCTACAAGGACCCCACAAGAGTCCTCTGTTTAACAGAGGGTGTCTCTTATTTGTCTGAGTCAGATGCTGGGTGGAGCCTCTCTGTGTACAAGCTTAACAGATTATCATTAATAGTGTCAGGGATCAGTACTTACCCATGGAATGAGTCTCAAGTTGGGCCAGTTATTGGTTTGCCAAACCCTCAATTTCTACTCCATTTCCTAGCCTTACATTTGTAGTAGACAGGATAAATTGTAGGTTGAAAGCTTTCTGTGAGGATTAGTGGTTCTTGACCCACCGGGGTTCCTACCTGGCTACAGAAGCTGGCCTCTTCAAGTTCCATAACCCCAGTATGATGAATCACAGCTAAGGTCACTCCCATTAATTCTAAGGTGCCTCCCTTTTCCTGGGTCTCTCTCCAGGCCTGGAGATGCCTCCCCTTTACTCACCTTCTTCAGTTGCAGATTTCCAATCATTTTCATAGCCATCTAGCCATCTCTCCTGTTCTTTCTCACAGCTGATCCTAACAACAACACTCCCCTCCCTATCTCCCATTCTCAATTCCCTCCCCCATCTGCCTCCTATTACAATTTCATTTCACTTACTAAGTGAAATTTGAACATCTTTGCTTATGCCTTCCTTCTTTTTTTAATTTCTTTAGGTCTGTATAGTGTACCATGGTACCTGTATTTTATGGCTGATATCTCCTTATAAATGAGTACATTCCATGTTTGTCCTCTTGGGACTGGGTTACCTAATTCTGAATGATATTCTCAAGTTCCATTCATTTGCCTGCAAAATTCATGATCCCTTTGTTTTTAATAGCTGAATACTATTCCTTTATGTAGATTCACCTCCTTTTCTTTGTCCATTCATCAGTTGATGGACTTTTAACTTGTTTCCAGTTTCTGACTATTATGAATAAGGCTTCTATGTACATAGTTGAGCATCCCTTTTTGAGGGGTGGCGAGGTATCTTTTGTCTATATGCCCAGTAGTCAGATAACTGAGTCTTGAGGTAGAACTATTACAGAGTTTCTGAGAAACTGTCAAATTTATTTCCAAAATGGTTGTCCAAGTTTACATTCCCACTAGCAATAAAGAAGTGTTTTATTCCTCCATATCCTCACCAGCATGTGCTATCTCTTGATTTTTGATCTTAGACATTTTGGTAGGTGTGAGATAGAACCACAGAATTGTTTTGATGTGCATTTTCCTAATGTCTAAGGACTTTGATCATTTCTTTAAGTAGATCTTGGCCATTTGCACTTCCTGTGTTGAGAATTCTCTGTTTAGCTCTGTACCCCATTTTAAAATTGAGTTATTTGGGGTGTTGTTGTCTGACTTCTTGAATTATTTGTAAATATTGAATACTAGCCCTATGCCAGATGTAGGATCGGTGAAGATCCATGCCCAATGTGTAGACTGCTATTTCTGTCCTATTGACCATGTCCTTTGCCTTACAGAAGCTTTCCAGTTTCATGAGTTACCATTATCACTTGTTGATTTTAGAGCTGAAGCCATTGATGTTCGGTTCAGGAAACTGTCTCCTGTTCTAATGCATTCAAGGATATTTCTCACTTTCTCTTCTAAGAGATTTAGTGTATCTGGTGTTATGTTTAGGTCCTTTATCCATTTGAACTTGCATTTTTTGCCAGGTGATGAATATGGATATATTCACTTTCTTCTACATATAGACATCCAGCTAGACCAGCACCATTTGTTGAATATGCTTCACATTTTCTATCGTATGACTTTTGCTTCTCTATCAAAAATCAAGTGTCCATAGATCTATGGAATTATTTCTGGGTCTTTGATTAAATTCAACCAATCAGTGTGTCTGTCTCTGTACTAAAACCACGCAGGCTTTTTGTTTGTTTGTTTGTTTTGTTTGTTTGTTTTTTTTGTTTTGTTTTCACTATTGCTCTGTAGAACCGTTTGAGGTCAGAGATTGTGATTTCTCATGACGTTCTTTTATTTTTCAGAATTGTTTTGGCTCTTCTGGTTTTGTTTGTTTGGGTTTTTTGTTTTGTTTTGTTTTTGTTTGTTTGTTTGTTTGCTTTTTCATATGTTGAGGTCTTCCATATGAAGTTCCATATCAAGTTCTATAAAACATTTTTTTTTTTGTATTTTGATGGGGATTGTACTAGATTTGTAGATTGCTTTGACAGGATGGCCATTTTCATTACATTAATCCTATCTATCCTTGAGCATGGGAGGGCTTTCCATCTTCTGATATTTTCTTTAATTTCTTATTTCAGGGACTTCTAGTACCTGTCATAATGATCTTTTATTTGCATGGCTAGAGTTACACTAAAGTATTTTATATTATTCCTGACAATTATAAAGAGTATTCTTTTTTTCTAATTTCTTTTCTAATGTCTAATTTCTTTATACAAATTTATCATTTGTATAAAGGAGAGCTATTGGTTTCTTTGAGTTAATTTTGTATCCAGCCACTTTGCTGAAGTTATCAGCTGTAGGACTTGTCTGTTAGAATTTTGGGGGTTGCTTATGTATACAACCATATCACCCACAAAAATTGCAATATTTTTACTTGTTCCTTTCCAATTTTAATTCTTGTGATTTCTTTTAATTGTCTAATTGCTCTGGCTAGAACGTCAAGTACTATATTGAATAGATAGGGAGAGATTGGGTAGCCTTGTCCCCAATTTTAGTGGAATTGCATTAAGTTTCTCTCATAGAATACCTTTCACAGTTGAGAGAATTTACTGTTCTGTTTCAAGAGGTTTTTTCTTTATCATTATTTATATACATTGAATTGAGCTTAATAAATGCTCTCTATGCTTTGAGATAGCTACATTAATTTAACTTTCCATTTGTTCATGTCATAAATTATGTTAATACTCATTCATTAATATTAAACTGACTAGTGTTGCCTTTCTAAATCCAATTTAAAAATAATGCCTCTTTTAAATGTGTTGATCAATTAATTTGTTAATTTGTTTATGATACTGCATCAAGATTTATAAATATATCAAGCCATATATCTTTTTTTATTGAAATCTAGTAATAATAACAATGTGCTTCATCTCCAATAAAAACAATTGAGATGGATAACTTCTCTTTAGCTATCAGAAAGAATTGATATTAAATTCAAGTGTTTTGTTCTTTCAATATTTGGAAGACCTTTCCTAAAACAATTTTAAAGGCTGATGAATTATTTTTAGGCAGATTTATTTTGTTCTTGTTTGTTGAAAAAGGTCTGACTATCTGGCTATGTAGTCCCAATACTTTTCATGCTTTAAATTATAGGCAAATACCACTCTACCTGGCTATGAAGAGAATTTTAACAAATTACTGAATTAGTTATATAACCACTGAATTACTCAATTTTCTACTTATGATTGATTAGCTTTTGATATACTAATTTTTTCTGCAGAATTTAATCAGCTCTTCATGCATACTACTAGAGTTACTTAGTACAGTGTATGGTGGTATGCATAATATTCTGCAGAATATTAGTTGCCATCACTTTATTTTTCCTCTAAAAATGATTTTTATTCCTTTTTTGTCATTTTCACAATGGATATAAATACATTGCTTTTTATTCAGAATAAACTTAGTTCTCTGTCATTATTATCATAATGTGACACTTTATTTATATACTGTTATAAATATGTTGTACTGATATCACTGTTTTAAATCTTATTACACTATTTAGTAATCTTTATATCATCTAAATTGTGAGAGTTATTCTAATTACTACTAATATTTAGGTTACTGATTATGAATGCTTCTGGATTCTATACACATTGAACAACTATTTTTTATTTACTGATTTAAAAGGCAAAGTGTCATTCTACAGCATGCATGTAGAGGAAACAGAATAATTTTTGGGAACATATTTTCTTTCCTCAACCACATAGGTCTCTGAGATCAAACTCAAGTACTCAGACTTTTTCTGCTCAGCCATACGGCTATTTCTTTTTCATAAAATTTCCTTAAAATGTTTTGCAATCAATCCCATTTCTAGACCCACATGTAATCTTTTGTGCTTAAATTTTCATTTAGTATTTCATCTATGAGACATAGTTTTATTTAATACCATTTACATTATTATTTCATGAGTATATCTTTGCTTATGAAGGTAACATGAGTTATTAATTACTAGCATAATTGGTGAGTACTGGTTCATTTCTAGTTGTTGGCATTTAGGTATGGTGTTTCCACAAATGGCATTGCTTCTTTCTTCAGTGATCAGTCACAAGCTCTGTTTTCCAAGAAATATAATGAGATTATAAAAGTTCCACTTGAACTCTAAGAGATAAATTTATAGATTTTTTTTCTTTTCAATACAATTTATCTGATGTGATTATGTCTTTAATCCCAATACTAAGAGAGGCAAAAGCAGATAGATCTCTGTGAGCTCAAGGCCAACCTTGTATTTACAGTGAATTCGAGGACAGCCAGGACTACACAATGACATTCTAACTCAAAATCCAAAACCAAATATTTACGTTTTTTATTTATTTACTTATTTATTTGTGTGTGTGTGTGTGACATACACATATGCCTGTGTTTTTCTTCATGTATGTCAAAGAGCACATATGGATGTCAGAGGACAATTTATAGAGATAGATACATAGATTCTCTCCTTCTACCATGTGAGTCCTAGGCACCTAACTTAAGTTGTCAACATTGGTGGCAAGCACATTGAGCCACTGGGCCATCTTTCCCTCTCCCAGCTGGTAAGTTTTGAAACATAAAATAAGACTGGATATGTACCGTGGGTAAATACTATAGTATATATGTTCTTAAAACTATTTGGCATTGGTTGACAGTGAGTTGTTGAGTAACTAGTCCATGAATAGTCCATTAATCAGTTTTACAATGTTCTTTTAATATTCTAATAACGTGAATGCCTACTTGGTGACTATTCCTAGGTTCTTTGGTGAAATGTGCTTCTAAAATCTTTTTTTTTTTTTAGTTTTGTTTTTTTAATTGGATACTATATATACATTTCAGATTTTATCCTCTTACCCCATTTCCCCCACCTTCCAGGAACCCCTATTCCATCCCCGTTTCTCCTGCTTCTATGAGGATGTGCCCCCATGTACCCCCCATTCCCACCTCCCCACCCTCAAATTCCCCCACACTCGGTGTTCAGCCTTGATGTGACCAAGGATCTCCTCTCCCACCTATGCCCAACAAGAACATCCACCCCTACATATACAGATGGAGGCATGGGTCCCTCACTATGTGCTTCCAGGCTGGTGGTTTAGACCCTGGGGAGTTCTGGTTGGTTGGTATTGTTGCTCTCCTTATGGGGCCACAAACCCTTTCAGCTCCTTCAGTCTTCTCTCTAACTCCTCCATTGGGAACCCCTTGATCAGATCAATGGTTAACTGTGAGCATCTGTCTCTGAATATGTCAGACTCTGGCAGACCTCTACGGAGACAGCTATATCAGGCTCTTGTCAGCATGCACTTCCTGATATCTACATCAGTGTCTACCTTTGATAACTGCATATAGGATGGATACCCAGGTGGAATGGTCTCCAGATGGCCCATCCTTCAGTTCTTGTCTCACACTTTTTCTCCATATTTGCTCCTTTGATTATTTTATTATTCCTTATAAGTAGGACCGAGGCATAAGACCCAACAAAAAAAAAAAAAAAAAAAAAAGAATTTCAGACCGATCCTTATTATGAATATTGATGCAATAATATTCAATGGAATTCTTGCAAACTGAATCCAAGAACACATCAAAGCAATCATCCATCATGATCAAGTAGACTTTATCCCAGGAATGCAGGGATGGTTCAATATTCAGAAATCCATCGATCTAATCCACTACATAAATAAACTCAAAGAAAAAAACCACATGGTCATCTCACTAGATGCTGAAAAAGCATTTGACAAAATTCAACATCCCTTCATGTTAAAAGTCTTGAAAAGATCAGGAATTCAAGGCCCATATCTAAACATAGTAAAAGCAATATACAGCAAGCCAGTAGCCAACATCAACCTAAATAGAGAGAAACTTGAAGGAATCCCACTAAGATCAGGCACTAGACAGGCTGCCCACTCTCACCTTACCTACTTAAATAGTCTAAATCCTAGCTAGAGAATTAGACAATAAAAAGAAGTCAAAGGGATACAAATAGGAAAGGAAGAAGTCAAAATTTCACTATTTGCAGATGATATGATAGTATACTTAAGTGACCCTAAAACTTCCACCAGAAAACTCCTAAACCTGAAAAACAACTTTAGCAAAGTGGCTGGATATAAAATCAACTCAAACAAATCAGTAGCCTTCCTCTACTCAAAGGATAAACAAGCTGAGAAAGAAATTAGGGAAATGACACCCTTAACAATAGTCACAAATAAAATAAAATATCTTGGAGTGAATCTAACCAAGCAAGTGAAAGATCTGTATGACAAGAACTTCAAGTCTCTGAAGAAAGAAATAGAAGAAGATCTCAGAAGATAGAAAGATCTCCCATGCTCCTGGATTGGCAGGATTAACAGTAAAAATGGCCATCTTGCCAAAAGCAATCTACAGATTCAATGCAATCCCCATCAAAATTCCAAATAGATTCTTCATAGAGATAGAGCAATTTACAAATTCATTTGGAATAACAAAAAACCTAGGATAGTGAGAACCATTCTCAACAATAAAAGAACTTCTGGGGGAATCACCATTCCTGACTTCAAACTGTACTACAGAGCAGTAGTGATAAAAACTGCATAGTATTGGTACACAGACAGGCAGGAAGATCAATGGAATAGAATTGAAGACCCAAAATGAACCCGCACATCTATGGTCACTTGATCTTTGACAAGGGAGCTAAAACCATCCAGTGGAAAAAGGTCAGCATTTTCAACAAGTGGTGCTGGCTCAACTGGAGGTCAGCATGTAGAAGAATGCAAATTCATCCATTCTTATCCCCTTGTACAAAGCTCAACTCCAAGTGGATAAAGGACCTTCACATAAAGTCAGATACACTGAAACTAATAGAAGAGAAGTTGGGGAAAACCCTCGAATACCTAGGCACAGGGGAAAGTTCCTGAACAGAACACCAATGGCTTAGGCTCTAAGATCAAGAATCAACAAATGGGACCTCATCAAATTGCAAAGCTTCTGTAAGGCAAAGGACATTGTCAATAAGACAAAAAGGCAACAAACAGATTGGGAAAAGATCATTACCAATCCAAGATCCAATAGAGGACTAATATCGAATATATACAAAGAACTCAAGAAATTAGACGCCAAACAACAAAATAACCCCATTAAAAAATGGGGTAAAGAGCTAAACAAAGAATTCTCAACTGAGGAAACTCGAATGGCCAAGAAGCACCTTAAGAAATGCTCAACATCTTTAGTCATCAGGGAAATGCAAATCAAAACAACCCTGAGATACCACCTCACACCAGTCAGAATAACTAAGATAAAAAATTCAGGTGATAATAGATGCTGGCGAGGATGTGGAGAAAGAGGAACACTCCTTCATTGTTGGTAGGGTTGCAAGCTGGTACAACCACTCTGGAAGTCAGTCTGGCAGTACCTCAGAAAATTAAATATAGCACTACCTGAGGACCCAGCTATACCACCCCTGGGCATATACCCAGAAAATGCCCCAACATATAACAATGACGGATGCTCCACTATGTTCATAGAAGCCTTGTTTATAATAGCAAGAAGCTGGAAAAACCCAGATGCCCTTCAACAAAAGAATGGATACAAATAATGTGGTACATTTACACAATGGAATATTACTCAGCTATTAAAAATAATGAATTCGAGAAATTCTTATGTAAATGGATGGAACTAGAAAATATCATCCTGAGTGAGGTAACCCAATCAAAAGAACACACATGGTATTTACTCACTGATAAGCAGATATTAGCCCAAAAGTTTGAAACAACGAAGATTCAACTAACAGACCACATGAAGCTCATGAGGATGGAAGAACAAGTGTAGATGCCTAGGTCTTTCTTAGGAGTAACTAAACACCCAAGAGAGCAAATTTTGAGACAAGGTGTGGGACAGAAACTGAAGGAGAGGTTGTATGGAGACCATTCCACCTGGGTATTCATCCCATGTTCAGTCACCAAAAATAGACACAGATATGGATGAAAGGAAGTGAAAGCTGACAGCAGCCAGATAAGGCTGTCTCCTTAGAGGTCCCTCAGAGTCTGACATACCCAGAGACAGATACTGGTAGCTAACCATTTATCTGATCAAAGGTTCCCAATGGAGAAGTTAGAGAATAAACTGAAGGAGCCCAAAGGGTTGGTGGCCCCATGAGGAGAGCAACAATACCAACCAGACAGAGCTCCCCAGGGTCTAAACCACCAGCCTAAAAGCACATATGGAGGGACACATGACTCCAGCTGTATATGTAGGGGAGGATGGCCTTGTTGGGCATAGGTGGGAGAGGAGATCTTTGATCCCATGAAGGCTGAACACTGAGGGGTGGGGGGAACTTAAGGGGGAGGGGGGAGTGGAGGGTAGGTGGGTGTACACCCTCATAGAAGCAGAAGGAGGGGGTGATGGGATAAGGGGTTTCTGGGTGGTGGGAGGAATGGGGTAAGGGGATAACATTTGAAGTATAAATATTATATCCAATTTAAAAAGGGGGGGAAAAAGAAAAGCTGTTATAACCAACATCCTTAATAAAATGTCAGCCCTCTTAAAAAAATCTATCTTGATACTAATATTTGTTTTGAGAATTGTATATTGCAGAATGATCAGCCTTGGTGTATCTACTCAACAAGAAAGATGGGCAGACCTGCTCAAACCTCTGAGGTCCGGGAATTCCATCTGGAGGCAGTGAAGACACAGCATCAGAAGCTTGTCAATTTGCCCTTCCCCCCACTCCTCTTCTAATATCTCAACGCCCATAATTAGCTTGAAGAAGCTAATGAAGAGTCAGCACCCCTATTCCCTGGACTTGGGGACTAAGGTGGTAAATTTTGGGCTGTCTTTCTAGGGAAAAGTAATGGTTTTGGGGGAATAGAGAGGATTAGCTAGGATTTACTGCATAGCCATAACCTATTAGTAGAAATCTGTACAATTATTATCAAGATGAAGATATAAATTCTTAAATGGCACCAATTTACTTTGATTACAAATTTTAAGGTTTTCATTGATACGAGCTTCTTATTGATATAAAAGTGAGATGAATATTGTTACTCTCATAGGAATTGTACCAGTATAACACATTTAGGAATACAAGGCTTAGACCCAGTCTTTCTTTAACTTTTTTAACTGATTTGAGATGGTCAGCTTGTGAGTTAAGGGACTATAGCAAATTCATGGCTTGGAGTTTATTGTTAGGGTGTTTTCTATGTTTTATTTAGAAAAGCTGAATGGAGTTAACAGACAACAGTCCAGATTACCTTACATGAATAGTTGGTTTTCAGAACATCAGATGTCCACAGAATTGATGTGACAAACATTTCTGTATTAATGTTCATTTTGATTAGAGACCTGTCTGCTCCTGACAGCTTCCTGTCTTGGATTCTAAGAAGAAATTGAGCATCTTTGGAGTTACTCCAGTTGTGCTGAGACAGCCACTAGACAAGAATTGCCACTTTCCTTCTACAGACAAATTACTGTCCAGAAAAGGACACACTTGCAGAATAGTCGACTGATTATATCTGCCTATACAGAGTAATCAGCCCTTAATAATTCTGCAGCACTAAGGGTCGTCAGATGATCCTGGGCAGAAGGCGGAAGAACAGATGCTCCAACGTTTTGTAGTAGAGGGAGTGTCCAGGTATTCAAAGGTCTCTATAAATTGGCTAAGGTTTAGTAGCTATGCTTTGTGCTTCTCACAATTATAGTTAACTCAGTCATTCTGGATTTCTGACGGGGTTGAAAACTTACAGTCTCATAGCCAATCCTGGCTATTTATCTTGAGAGAAAAGATTTGAGTGGATGGTTTTCAGCTGACATTCATTCTAAAGCCAAGAAAAACGCCAGGTTCAAAACTAAGTGTTTTAGTTAGGAGAGATGACAGAGGTTCTGGTTAGTCAACAAAATGATGGACTGGGTATTAGGACTATCTTGTACCTCAATGGTACAAATTGGCATAATTATGCTCTAAATGTATTTTGAGAGAAAAGTTTTATTTTAACGGGAAGGGTGATATGTAGGAGGAGCTAAGGTGGGAGGAGTACTGAGAGGAAGAGAAGGAGTAAGGAAAGGAAGAGAAGAAGGAGAGGAGAAGGTAGATGATGAGAGAGAGAAAGAGAGAGAAAGAGGGGGGGGAACAGGGAGGCAGATGTTCACATGTCTCCACCAGTCAGAGATAGTTGTTATATCTAGGTTGGGTAGTGGTTTGCACCTCTGATTGAGCATTACCAAACTTATAAAGCCTTTGATTAACATTTTAAAAAGTGTATAAATGCTAAAAGAAAAAGGGGGTGTGGGATAGGGGTTTTCTAAGGGGGGGAATGGGGAAAGGGGGTGGCATCTGAAGTGTAAATAAAATATCCAAGAAAAAAAAGAAAAAAAAAAAAAGAAATGTTCAACAACCTTAATCATCAGGGAAAAGCAAATCAAAATGATCCTGAGATTCCTTAGCCAATCCATGTGGCTAAGATAAAAAAACTCAAGTGACAGTACATGTTGCAGAGAATGTAGACAAAGATGAATAATCTTCCATTGTTGGTGGGATTGAAAACTCTTATAAGCACTTTGGAAATCAATTGGGCAATTCCTCAGGAAATTATAAATAGCTCTACCTGAGGACCCAGCTAGACCACTCCCAAAAACTGTTTCACAATACCACCAGGATACATACTCTGCCATGATCATAGCAGCTTTATATGTGATAGGTAGAAGCTTGAAACAATCCAGATGTCTTTCAACCTAAAAATGGATATAGAAAAGGTGGTTCATTCACATAATAGAATACTACTCAGCTATTAAAAACTATTACACAATTATTCAATGTTGGTTCATTAACCACTCAATGATTTTCAAATTTAATTTAATATTTAATGAAAATATGATAGTTTCTTTTATTGATTCTAGTCCTATTCACTGACTAAAGAGTCTTCCTTGTTCAGATTGTCAGATGTTACATTAAAATGTGAAGGCACAAAAGAACACTCTTTTGTTCCCCAGAAAGTATTTACCACTTCATGTAATCATTTCATAGACCAGTCCAGATGATTTCTGTAGTCACTTTGATCTTAGAGGGGCTCAGCACATTTTTGCAAGCACTCTCTGTAATTCCTGTTGAAACAAACATGCTGATGTGAACTATATCTTCTAGCTCAATAGACTCCATGGTTCAGCAAAAAAAGTTATTTTTGTGTGTATGTGTGTGTGTATATGTGTGAATGTGTGTGTGTGTGTGTGTGGTGTTATATATATTGATATATGTGTACACTATCCAGGGTTTGTAGCTGTATTTGTATGTATGTATGTATGTATGTATGTATATATGTTATTTGTAGTGTGTGTAGTTTGTGTGTTGGTATGAACAGGGGTGTGTGTGTGTGTGTGTGTGTGTGTGTGTGTGTGTGTGTGTGTGACTGTGCTAGAGAGTGAGATATATACTTAAGATACCCAAGGTAGCATGTGTGTGTGTTATATATGTATATATGTGCATGTGTATAGTGTGCAGTGGAGTGAGTGGTTTCTGTCTGTTTTTATGTGTGTGTGTGTAGGTTTGTGTGTGTATGATGTCTATTTATGATGCCCTAGGTAGTATATGTATATATGTATATATTTGTATGCATATATATATGCATACAAATATATATATACATACATATATATGCATGCATGAATGTAGTGTGTTTGTGATGTTAGTGTGTTTGTGGTGTGAGTAGTTTCTGTGTCATAATTGAAAGCCAACACTTATCATTTTCCTGGCATGTTGTCTCAAAAGGCAAGCTGATTTGAACATCTCCTCAGAGAAAGGATTATCCTCATGAAAGCTCCAAGAAATATGTGAGAAACAATCATGCCTCTTCTGATAATAATAGGTAAAGACATTGTAAAATGTGGTAAGGAATATTTGGTACATCAATCCAACCTCTATGTTTAGGTGCATAGTGTGTAGTGAGTACACTGTCACTTGGAAGAGGGAAAAATCTATTAAATAATTTAGAGTGGATGAAAAATAATACCTATGACCAGTCAGGGCACAAAATATGTAAAACAATGAAAACAAACACTGCTTACAATATTCAGAAAATAAAAGTAGGAATAAAAAGCCAGATTATGAAGATCATTTGAAACATAATGTTTCAATGTGCAGATTTGGCTTCATTCAGGGAAGATTGGACTATAGATGTAGGACAGGAGGTAGAAATAAGTGGATCATTAGTTTTCGGCCATCCTGGGCTATATAACAATGTGCTATCTCAAAAAAGATAAATAAAACAAGCAATGCCAACTTCAAAAATAAAACAACAGCACACAAAAGAAAAAAAAACAAACAATAAATGGAATCACCCAGCCAACTGAATCAAAGAACTTTGATGAAATAATAAAAGCAAGGCACCAAGATCCAAGCATAATATGCTAAGTATAACATGTTGTACTATTCTGCGCCCCTTCCGAGTCCCCTTCGCACACGAAAGAGACACGTGAGGCAATGTTCGGGTGGTTACTACAGCGAGGCTTTATTCTTGTATCAGCAGAAACGGAAGACCCCAAGCCCGGGAAAGGCACTGCTATATGTACCCTAGAGTGGTGTGTTCACTTCTGATTGGTTGTTCACTCATCACCCCATATTACTCCCCGGGATGGGCAGTGGCTTGGCACGCTTTTGCCTTTTGCACCTGCACAGTTAGTTGTTTACTTGTGGGAGCACAGGATGCCCACGCCATCTTGTAATGGTGAATGTTGTCACACTCACCGTGGCTCCTAACATCTCCCCCTTTCAATTTTATTAAGATGGAACAGCCTTTTGCCTATCAAGCATGGCACCAACTCAGTGAGGGAAAGCAGAGGCCTGGTCCCCTGTTCAAAATGAGATATTGTAAGGGGTTTCTTCTCTTGTTGTCGTGCAATGAGTAATACTTCCCATACCCATCTCAATGCCTTTTTGTCAGGGAAAGGGAGCCTCCACTTTGGAGCGCCTGGTGGCCGTCCGCGCGGGGAGAAGAGGTTTTGGCATCAAACCTTTGTGCAATCAGGCATACTTTCGGGAAATCTATCCACACTCGTGGAACATTTCCTGTCAAGTACCCACTCGCAAACACCTCTAAATATTCATGTACCACAGTTATTCAGGCAAGGGCTGGCTAGACTTAAACCTCTCATCAAGCCAGTGCAATGGGCTGAAACCTTGGGGTGCATCGACTGAGTGTCTCAGTCATCAGATACTTTCCTAGCCTAGATAGCCAAATTTCAGGGGAAGATCCTTGCTCAAGGCTATGAGTGCTTGGACGATAGCAACCTTGTCACGTTTTTGTTGGGCTCTGAGCTTGCAGACCAACCATAACATGAACACTAATCCACAACATAGGGCTGCACCAAACAGGCCTATCCCCACCCTTTAAGAAAGAAAGAAAAGGCAGAGGTAAGCCAAGAAGTAAAATCGCCAAGGGCAACAGGGTCCACTCGTGTTCCATTAAGGCTCGAAATCCGGATCTGCAATTGCTGCTGCATCTGGTCCAGCTCCCTAGACCTTGTAAATAAGCAGAAAGATTATGGCTTTGAATAAATGTATCATTCATAAATCTGAGAGGTGTAATACATAGATGTGGGGTTGCTGACACACAGCTCATTTGAACCACATCTGTGAGTTGTTCTACATGGGCTTGGAGCAAATCAACTCTCAGATTGACCAACAGAATGTCTGATGCCAAGTGTGCATCCACTTTCTGTAGAGTGGTCAAAGCCTCAGAAGTCTTTTGTGAAATTTGATTAACAACAGTAGCTGCTGTAACTTGATTAGCCAAGGCTATGCCGGCTGTCACAGCTGCAGCTGCAGAGATGGTAATAGCAGTGATAATGGCTGCAGTTATATCAAAATCTCTCTTCTGTCGAAATAAAGTCAAGGTCTCAGACGTCTGAACGAGGATAGGGATCCATAGTGGTATACTGGCTATTAGGGCCTGCTTATAGACAAGAGCAGACCAGCACTGGGACATAAAGCAAGTTACATTGGTACAAGTATTAAAGGAGTTGTTAGATAAGATGAAAAGAAATGGAGATACACACAAACTGGAGTGAGGCATTACAGTTAAGGGTATAGGAGAAATTCTGTTTAGCAGAAGCGGCGACTTTTAAGAAGGCAAGGGCATAGGTTTTGGAAAAGCAGATAGGATAGCCATCTAAATTCACTATATATACTAGGAACCCAAGCTTGGAGAATCCATGTAGCGAACAAAAGCATTTGTAGGGGAATCCGCTGAGGAATCATCGTCCACAACTGTGAGGCATCGCTTCAGGAGTTCCGGCAACCAAAATGGGTTTTCTTCTTCCTGTGGAAAAACACAAACTGCTCCCCTGGATCTTATTAAAATAGGATCCGGGTCTTTCAATTGACCAGTCAAAAATATCTTTCCATTTTATCATTTCTTTGGCCTAGTTGGTTCTAGGCAATGGCGATCAGCTACAGTGTTGCCCTGACTGTCCAAATTCAAAAAGTTGAGAGTAAAAAGTGCCAGAGAAACAGTAACCCGTGGCACCATGGGCAGAGCTTCCTCAATTTCTCCTTTTTTTTTATCAAATAAGTTTTAAGGGTACGATGAGCACGCTCAATGATGCCCTGTCCCTGAGGGTTGTAAGGAAGACCCGTCAGGTGTGTCACCTCCATTTGGTGACAAAATTGTTGAAATTTTTGAGCAGTGTAGGCTGGTCCATTGTCAGTTTTAAGGATTTTAGGCTTTCCCCAGGCACTCCAAGCCTCAAGACAATGTTGAACAACATTGGCCGCCTTTTCTCCGGTCAATGGAGAGGCGAACATAACTCCAGAACAGGTATCAATGGAGACATGCAAATATTGTAATTTGCCAAAGGATGGGATGTGAGTAACAATCATTTGCCAGATCTGTAATGGCCTAATTCCCTGAGGGTTAATTCCGGTATGGGGAACAGGTAGGAATTGACAGCAGTTTTGGCACTGAGTCACAATATCTCTAGCCTCTTTTCTAGTGATGTTGAATCGGCATCATAGCGTCTCAGCTGTCTCATGAAACCTTTTATGAAAGGCTTTAGCCAAATCTAATTTTGGCGAAAGGGCAATTGCAATCAACTTTGTGGCTCGATCTGCCATGTCATTTCCATGGGATATAGGTCCCGGTAAGCCTGAGTGAGCCCAAATATGAGTTATAAAGACAGGGAATCTTCACTTAGCCAGGGTAAGCTGAATCTTTTGAAAAACTTCTACAAGTCTGCTGGATGTCTTAATTAACCCAGCAACTTCTAATGCTTTCACTGCATTAACCACATAGAAGGAATCTGAAACAATATTTAAGGGACCTGGAAAGATTTCCAGAACCTCTGACACCACTAGGCGTTCCACAATTTGAGGTGAGGTTTCATCGTATTGTTTGGATGTAACCTTATCATTAACCACATAGGCAAAGCACTTAATTGCAGGCCGTGGAGGGGGTTTACCGCATCCCTGAACTTGTAGAAGGACAGCAGCCATCTCTAAATTAGCTGCCGCAAGTCCTGCATTAGTAAGGGCCCCCCCCCCCCCCCCCGGCCGTGACAGACTCTTAACCAGTCTTATCTTTTTCCCAGGCTCCTTGGCCTGATGCCGGGTAACACGCTCTGTTTCTGATACCCTGGAGTGGACCTCTCTTGAAACCTGTTGACTTGCACTAATAGCTGTGCTGCGAGCTGGATCCCCACAACACAAATAAGCTAAAAGCAAAAGCAACACAAACAAGAGGCCAACTAGTGCAGCGGCGGCAATGGGTGAAAATCCGCCCGCAAAGAAGGCTTCCACCCCAAACATATCTCTCAGAGACATACCTCAATCCTGTAGTCTTTTAACCCACCCGAATCTTGGGGGTCTCTGCAGCGCCTTGAAATTCCCCGGTTTTGGCAGCAGATTGTTCACTCATCACCCCATATTACGCCCCGGGATGGGCAGTGGCTTGGCGAGCTTTTGCCTTTTGCACCTGCGCAGTTAGTTGTTTACTTGTGGGAGCACAGGATGCCCGCGCCATCTTGTAATGGAGAATGTTGTCACGCTCACCGCGGCTCCTAACATTGGACGGAGAATTTTAAAGGGCCTTTCTGAAAGTCAATCAATATACTTTGAGAAGATACAAGGTAGTATTTAATGACTCAATAATTCATCAGTGAAAAATAGTAGATTTAAATAATAGTTGATAAAAACAACAGCAAATATAAATAAGTAGGCTTAAAATACAGAAACCAAATGAAAAACTAGACAGAAATTATTAACAGCATGGTTGACTTAACAGAAGAATAATTACAGCACTCAAGGACAGCAAGCTTAATGCACAGAGTCTGTAGAGAGACAAAGAAACAATGACAAACTATCAAGGTGCAGTGGAAGAGTCTTTGTGAAGCAAGTATTGGGGTTATCTAAGTTTGATGGTTATTTAAGAATGTCAAAGAATAATCATGTTTATGTAAAATAGAACAGTTCAAACACTGCAAACCTGCTGAAGAGTACAAAGTGGGAAAAATTACTGACCAGATTCAACTGACCAAATTTATCCCAAGGAAATATTAGAATACATTTCTATAATGTAAAAGAAAAAGAATATTGTAAAACTTACAAGGCATATAAAATTGCTAATATTTCAGATTTTGTAAAGTGCCTACTAGTAGAAAACTTACAGACAAGGAAATACTAATACAGCAAGCCATTCTCAACTTGTTGAATTACAGCTCCTTTGGGTATTAAGCTTTTCACAGGGTCATATGTCAGATATCCAAAATATCAGATATTTACGTTACTATTCATAACTGCAGCAAAATTGCATATATGAGGCAGCAACAAAATAATTTTATAGTTAGGGTTTACCATGACATGAAAGACTGTCTTAATGTGTCTCAGCATTAGGGCACTAGAGAACTGCATTAGGAGCAGAAGGAACAATAAAAACAACTGCAAAATCAAAACAAACAATGCACGGCTAACCAAAATGCTATCCCTCAAAACGATCCCCTTTATTACTGAATGAATACATTTCTAGGTCACTTATTTATTAAGTGCTTATAAGAATTCTGAGGAAAAGTCTTCAAGCTGAAACACACTCAACAAGAAAAAGACAGTGCCATACTGATAGCTATTTTGGGTTGCTACTTGACTATATCTGGAATTTTAAAAAATTCCCAAAAATGGATGGCACACCTGTGTGGAGCGGTGGGCTCTGAGAAGCAGCTGGGTGCTTGGTCGAGCATGGCCTTGGAACCTCGGAACCTTTATCAGATGGTAGGAGTTCAGCTTTGCTCCCAGGCCCTGGTTCTTTTCATTTAGCTTCAGCCCTCCACAGGCACTCCCACAGAGAGGTCTATGGCCAACAGTCATGAGGAACAGGACCCAGGCCCTAGAGAGATTTACATACTAATGAGGTACCTGAAGGCCAGAGGGTGGAGTCAATTAATCATTCTTCCCCAGCCCCTCCCCCTCTCTCCCTGCTATTTAACTTAGGACTGCCCTGGGTTTTATGGGGGTGGGGGCTGGGGTTAGGGGGGTGCATCCAGATCCATCCACCATCTGCCATGACATTAAAGCCAGTAAAAACCCATGGACTTTTTTGTGTGTCATTGTGAGGAATTGTGGAGAGGCCTTTAGTGAGCCACAGCAGCCAGGCCTAACTTCACCCTGGAGGAACCCAGAGAGTTACCAGACAACTACCCACAGCCTGGTGTGAGGAACCCTGCAATTCTCCAGCCACAATTACCTACAGACTTGTGAGAGACTTTTGATAAATTTAATTGGAAGATTTTCTTCTAATCTGGCTCTTTGAGGTAGGAAAAATGCCTTTTACCTTTTGAGCTCAGAAAAGACACACCTTAATATTGAACACATATTCTCCTGAAAGTCTATATAAAACTGTGGAAGAAGGAAGCTTTGGCTTTTTGCTTACTCTGGATCACTAGCAAGTGCATGTCTTCATTGGTATTAGAGCTCAGGATTCCTGTGTATATTGAAAAATAGTTGAGACGTCCAACCCCATGGACTGAGCAAGCACTGAATTCTTGGACTTTGTATTAAAAGCTAGAAATTATTGGAATAGCTGGACTCCAGCATGTAAATCATTATAAGAAGTCTGATATAAACAAATACACCACACACGTGCTCTCTCTCTCCATATATATATATATATATATATATATATATATATATATAATATATGAAAGACAGACACAGAGATTCATTGAATATGTTCTATTACTTGAGAGAACAACTAATACAAACATGTACCTCTATAATGTATTTGAAAAAATAACTGTTCCATCAAATATATTTGAAAAATGCTGTATAAACCATTCATTATTAGGTAGATAGGCAAACAAACAAAAATTAAAAATATAAGGCCTTTAGTGAGTTCAAAGAATGAAAATTAAAATACTGGAATAATAAATTCATTTTCATGTTTTTTTTTGGTTACTGTGTTTTTTATTTTATATAAAATTCTAAATTGGTATAATTTTTCAATTGATATTTGTAAACTTCATAGTAAGTACAAACCACAAGTTAGTAATATAGTGCTATCATTATTCTGAGAGTTTGCATGTGTAAATTCATATTTCATAATAATATTAATTGAGTAAACAACAATGTGACTATTTAACCTTCTGTTCCTTATAAATCACTGTCAAAGTTGATAAAGAAAAATTAAATTCAACATCAACAACAAGGAATGTGAGATACATTTTTGTTTCCAGCCCCCAAATTTTCAGTATAGCTACAATTTATTATTTGAAGAGAAACTCGCCCTGGCTTGCGTGCCTCAAGCAGTAGAATTAGAATAAGTTTCTCTTTATCAACAAGAGAAATGTGTTTGAATGCTTTTGGAATAAAATGTTCTGTCATGCCATAATATACACTAGTAGAAAAAGAAAATTGTTTTACAAAGCCATAAAAGTTTGTCCTGGAAGGGATTGCAATTCAGACATTAAATTCGTCTTAACATGCTTTAGAGATACAAGATCAAGTGAATGGTAAAATACACTCTATACATCTTTTGATGGATTTGTTGTTTTTGTGAGTTGGCACAAAACTGAGAAATTAAAATCATATAACTGTGAGGATCATTACTCACACTACTGCAATTTACAAAGTTTCTATGAACATTGAATTAGGAAATACTAAACCAAACCAACAACGATAACAACAGCAACAAAGGATATAACTTGAATCTCTCAAGTCTTTGGCTACAATATTTTTATTTTTTCAAAGATAAATATATAACCTTGCTTAGTATGTATGTTTTTACTTTAAAATGCTGTTGAATATGCAATGAGAATGATTATTTAGTAATGAGTTCACAGTCAACCTCACAATAACTCATGCCAGATGCTTCCAACAGAAGACACTTTTTTTTTTTTGTTTTCTCGTTTTAAGAACAAATGACAACAGCTTATTACTGTCCTGGGAAGCCACGGGAACAGTGGGTCATAAGTTAATTGAAAACACCAAATTTCAAAAAAGAAACAAAACACAAGCCAAATGGTCTTCTAACTTCGTTAAATTCAGGTGAGTTCATGTGGCACTCATAAGCTTTTGCTTCTGCCCTTATAGCTGTAAATGTCAATGACTTTGACTTGGGATAACTTTCTTTTTTCATTCATTTTATTTTTCCTAACCAAGTCAGAAACTTTTCAATGTTACTGAAGTCTCTAATTTTGCATGTGCCAGATAACAGTGTTGTTATGGAACATACCTTGACAGGCATTTGGCTTAAGCATGTCTCAGGAAGACTTTGTGTATAGTGTTCTAATCTGAAAAATACCATGTAGACATTCTTATAATTTTTACTTTTCTAGTGTCAAACTTTTCATGAAATTATGTTACTTTCATGCCATATATAGAACTTTTCTACAAAATAATAAGTGAATGTCAGACAAGATAAGCTAAAATTTAGCACAAAATTTCACTATTCCTTGTTTCCCTCCAGTGAACAGGACAACAATTAACTGAGAGGTACACTTCATTTGTTGTAGTTTATTTGCATTTATTTTGATGGATTTGTTGTTCCAATATTTTCACTATTGGAAATATTCCAATAGTGAAAAAGGATGGAATAAATCATGGGATTCAAAGTCTTCACTAGTAAACACATAGGCTGGAAGGGTGGAAGTGTATTTTAATCACAGTAGCAATTCTATTCTCTTATATTCAAATACAAAGAGGTTTAAAAAACAGTTCCCATCTTCCCAGACTTAAAATCCTAAAAGGAATTTTCAAAGCAAGTATATAAGAGAGAAGATGATTTAATAGATTTCTGAATAATATTTTCTGATACTAGTCTTTAAAAGCTACTGAAAAGAAATTATTAGTGAAGATGAGGCTAATTCTGAATTCTAGATGAACAAGATAATGCACTTCAATACTCCTAGCTAGATAGCCTACTTAATTAACCCTGGATCTTCTGGTCTAATAGAAAACAGATAAACCCATAATGGCCTGGAGGAAATAAAGCAAAACCAATTTTACAAGGACAGCTTTGGCAATGGAAGGCTTTTGTTGCTAGTTGATTGACTGCTTTGAATGTTATGATACTAATATCAATTTAAGGAAGTAAATGGGCACCAAACTCAACTAATAATATAATTAATGATATATGACATGAGAATAGTTCAACTAGAAAAGATTCTGCTCATCTCAAAATATAAATATAGTCAGTCACCCATGCCTCAGTGGATAGGCACGGCCCCAACAGAGGGATAAAACCACCTACCCACCTCAAAAATATTAATCCAGAATTCCTCCTGTCAAAAAGAAATGCAGGGAAAGAGTAGAGCAGAAACTGAAAGAAAGGCCATCCAGAGACTGCCCCACCTAAGGATGCATCCCAACTGCTGACAGCAAACCCAGACACTGTTGCTGATGCCAAGAATTGCTTAATGACAGGAGCCCTGTAGAGCTGTCCCCTGAGAGGCTCTGCCAGAGGCAGAACAATACAGGTGAGGATGTACACAGCAAAACATTGGACTGATAGTGGGGCCTTCAATGGGGAAGATAGAGCAAAGACTGTAGGAGCTGAAAAGGTTTGCAACCCCATAGGAAGAACAACACTATCAACCAATCAGAACCCCAAAGCTCCCAGGAACTAAATCACTGACCAAAGAATATACAGTGGGGTACCCATAACTCTAGTTGGATATGTCGAAGAGGATTGCCTTATCTAGCATCACTGGAAGGGAGCTCCTTGGTCCTGTGGAGGCTTGATGATCCAAATAGGGGAACTCTAGGCTGCTGAGGCAGAAGTAGGTGGGTGGTTGGGGGAGCACCCTCATAGAGGCAGGAGGAGAAAGGAGGGGACAGGAGGCTTGTGGAGGGGAAACTGGAAAGTGGATAAGATTAGAAATGTAAATAATTAAAATAACTATAAAAATGAAAAATATCAATCAGAAAACTTTGCACTGACATCACAAAATAATATATATGTATTAATAGGAGAGTATAGCTTTGGAGCGAAAAGGAGTGATAAGAGTGAAAACAAGTGGCTAAAATAAGACCTATGCAATCATAGAAAGGTTACAGAGGATTTAATGACTCATACTGTTCAAAATATATATGTTTCAAGCACATGAGCCCGATACAGCTGTCTCCTGAGAGTCTCTGTGAGAGTCTGACAAATACAGAGGCAGATGTTCACAGCCAATCCTGGGCCTGAGCATGGGGTTCCAATGGAGGACTTAGAGAGAAGACTGAAAGAGCTGAAGGGGTTTGCAACTCCATAGGAAGAACAACAATATCAACCAACCAGACCTCCCCTTCCCTGGGCAAGAGCTCCTAGGGACTAAATCATAGAAGCAGGGAGAAGGAAAGGGGAAACCTGTAAGGGAGAACATTTGAAATGTAAATAAAGAAAATATCCAATAAAAGAAAGGGAAAAAACGACATGAAACTTGACTAATAATCATCAGTGGTACAAGGCAAAAAGAATTTAAAAAATATTGAAAGATAAAACTTAAAAGGAACTATAAAAACATAGATAATTGAGGTCTAGGCTAAGTATCTTGGAGTTGAAATGAAGATATTTAAAACTGAACTATCTTTAAACCTCCAAGAAGTAGGACAATTAGAAATTATATATTTAAAATTATTTTCTAATAATCTTTAGACAATTGATCATGGAAAATATTAACTATATGTTTTAACATTATAATATCTTGTGCATTGTTTAATGAAATACAAAAAGTAAAACTTTAGATATATCATAAGTGAAAGGGCAAGTCTCTGATGATAGAAGCGGCCAGTGTGGACCATTATCAGCCATTGACTCATTACTCTGTTTTTACACAAGGTTATATGTTTAATTTTCTAAACAATACTAATCCTTAATCAAAGTCACACAGAAAAATATAATTAATCTTGTGTGTGTTTGTGTGTGTGTGTGTGTGAGAGAGAGAGAGAGACAGAGAGAGAGAGAGAGAGAGAGAGAGAGAGAGAGAGAGAGAGAGAGAGTGAGTTACTCAGAGACAGTGATACATAGAGATACAGAGATAGAGACAGACAGAGATATTATAGAAATTGTGTGATTTAAATATGGAGACCAGCAAACTGTCTCCTTCTGCCCTCTAACAAGTACTGATTCATAGTCTTAGTCTTTGTTACTGTTGTTGTTAAAAACTAAAAGCAATTTACAGGGTTTATTTCATTCACAGATTGAGAGTGAGTCTATGTAGCAGGAAAATGATAGCAGCAGGAGCTTAGGCAGTTGGAAACCTTGAGTCCACAATCAGGAAACAGAGCAAACATACTACCTTTCTACTTTTTATAAACTACAGGTTCTGTACAAGGGGAATGGTTCTACCTGCTTCAAGTGTTACTTTTCCCGTTTTGGCTGTTATGAATAAAGCTGCAGTGAACATAATTTAAAAAGTGCCCTTGTGATGGAATGGAGTTTCTCTTTGAGTATAAAGCAAAACCACATGATCATCTCCTTCGATGCTGAGAAAGCATTTGACAAAATTCAACATCCGTTCATGGTAAAAGTCTTGGAAAGATCAGAAATTCAAGGCCCATACCAAAACACAGTAAAAGCAATGAGGTCCCATTTATTAGTTGTTGACCTTAGTGCCTGTGATATTGGTGTTCCGTTCATGACAATATGTCTTGTGGCAATGCTTTCAAGCCTATTCCCCAGTTTCTCTTTTATCAGGTTTAGTGTATCTGGTTTTATATGAGGCCTCTGATCTACTTGTACTTGAGTCTTGAGCAAAGTTATAATATGTTTCTGTTTACGTTCTTCTACATGCAGTTAGACCAGCACCATTTGTTGAAGACACTTTCTTTTTTTTTCATTGTGTATTTCTGGCTTCCTTGTAAAAAAAAGAAGGTATCCATAATTGTATAGATTGACATCTGATTCTATGATTCAATTACAATGATAAATATGTCTTTTTTTATGCCAATATCATGTTTTATGACTATGGCTCTGTAGTACAGCATAAAATCAGGAATGATGATTCCTCGGGAAGCTCCTTTTTTTTTTTTTTTTCCTGTAATGGTTATTTTTCCATTTTACTTTTGTTTTTGTGTTTGTTTGTTTGTTTGTTTGGGTATAGTATTGCTTTTTCTATCCTGGTTTTTTGTTTTTTTTCATATGAAGTTCAGAATTGTTCTTTCAAGGTTGATAAATAATTTTACAAAGTTTTCATGTAGGTTGCATTGAATCAGTCAGTATATTGTTTTTGGCAATAGAGCCAATTATACTATGTCAATCCTTCCAATCATGAGCACAGGAGATACTTCCATCTGTTATCTTTTTTCCATTTCTTTCTTCAAAACTTGAAGTTTTTATCATATAAGTCTTTCACTTGCTTGGTTACAGGTTAGAGTTGATACAGGTTAGAGTTACACCAAGATATTTTATATTATTGAGACCAAAGTTGCTTAGTATAGAAATGTACAATTTCCATGAGTTTTTAGGCTTTCCATTGTTTTTGTTATTGAAATCCAGCTTTAATTTATGGTTATCTGATATGTTACAGATGATTATTTCAATTTTCTTATTTCTGTTGAGACTTGCTTTGTGTCCAAGTCACATTTTGAGAATGTTCCATCAGGTGCTGAGATAAAGGTTTTTTATGTTTCCTTAAAATGTTTTGTACATATTTGTTATGTTCATTTGATTCATACTGTCTGTTAACGCCATTATTTTTTTGTTTAGTTTTTGCATGGATAACTTGTCCGTTTGTGAGAGTGGGCAAATGAACTCTCATTATTAATGTGTGAAGTTTTGTGTATGGCTTGTTTGTTTATTGATTCATGCATTCATTCATTCACTTTACATTCTAATCTCACACTCCCACAGTCCCCCAGCTGCTCTCTTCACACAGACCCTCCCCCCCATCATCATCCACTTCTTCTCTGAGAAAAGGGAGCCAACCTCCAGATACCATCCCACCCTGCAAGTCTCTGCAGTACTAGATACATCCTGTCCCAATGAGACCAAACGAAGCAGCCCAGTTAGGGGAACAGTTTCCAAAAACAGGGAAATGATCCAATTGTTGGGGAACTCACATGAAGATCATGTTGCACATCTGCTACAGGTATGTTGGGGTTTCAGTCTCTGGAAACCATAAGGGTCCGTTTAGTTGACCCTGTTGGTCTCCCTGTGGAATCCCTGTTCTCTTTGGGTCTCTCAATCCTTCCCCCAATTCTTCCTCAAGACTCCCCAAATCCACCTAGTATTTGACTGTGGGTTTCAGCATCTCAGAGGATGTGGGGCAGATAGCTTGTGCATGGGCGGACGTGGTCCTGTTGGGCAGAGTAGTTGATCCCACAGCTCTGGAAGCAGAAGTGTGGAATTCTGACTGAGTTCCCTCCATGATGCACAGGGCAAGGCAGATGCTGCAGGGCTCCACCCAGGCATGGGGAGACCTCAGTATGAGGTCCCACGGGGGCAGGGCTTCTGATAGAGGGTCCCTTGGCCAACAGCTGACCCAGAGGCTGATGGTCTATGTCCTCAGGCCCCAGACTCTGCTGAGTGCTGCAGAAGAACAGAGACACGGGGGCATACAGGACTGGAATGAGGGGGAGGGAAGCCCTGACAGCACCCAGTGGGCTAAGACTCTTGGTATGGTACTCGCTTGACTGGATCACTGCGTCAGCTTGCTTCAATTGATGGCCTCCATGGCGGGAACATAGTGAAGTCCTCAGTGGGAGATTAAATGGCAGTTGGATAGTCTATTCCCCCTCATGGTTCTCCACAACAGGCCTCCTCCTCCTCCTCCTCTTCCTCCTCTTCTTCCTCCTCTTCTTCCTCCTCCTCTTCCTCCTCCTTTTACTTCTTCTGTTTCTTTTTTTTAATTTTGTTTGTTTTGGTTCCTTCCTGTTCTTTAAATGACTTATTAATTTCCTCATTTTTATTTTGTTTTGTTTTTGTATATGTTTCCCTTGATTTCTTTAGAGGATTTTTTTTTCATATCTTTTATAAGGGCGTCTATCATCTTGATAAATTTGGTTTAAAGATAATTTTCCTACCTTCCAGCTGCATTGAAATAATCTGGTCTTGCTATTTTAGGATTTCTGGTCTCTTGTGGTGCCATATTGGCCTTGCTCTTTTTTATTGTGTCCTTACACTGGAGTTTATGCATCTGAGTTTGGGATGATTATAGGTCTAATTGTTAATTTCTGATTTACCTTTGTTAGATTTGTGTTTTATTCCTTGGTTTCTGTTTCCTCTTCAGTGTTCTGGTATTTATGGTCTGAATTTCAGATGAGCAGCTTGGCTATGATCCAATAGAGATTCTCAGATCAGATTTGAGGTTAGACTTCTGTTAACTAGCTTAACAGTTACTGCAGTAGGGAGTCTCCTTTCTTCTGCTTGGTGTGGTCTGTGTCTGAGAAACAATAGTCTTCCTGAATCAATTCAGGGACCCAGCTGCAGGGTACATGTTGAGGTGGGAGTGTGGTACGTAGAATGGGGTCTAGATAGTAGGACAGTTCAGCTGACAGGTAAGTCACTCACTCGTTCTTCTGACCAGTGTGGCCTTTACCTGAGCATCAGGAGTCTGCCTGAAATGGAGGCAGAGGCCTGAATGTAGGGACAAAAGTGAGGTAGGAGGAGAGGATTGTGGAACAGTCATCAGAAACCAAGTCTAGGCAGTGGGGTGGTTCAGCTGGTAAGCAGGTCATTCACCTGTTCTTCTCTTCTTTAAACTTTTAAATTATATGTAGTTATTTATTTTATGTGTGGGGATGGGTAGATATGTGTGAGAAGATGCATACATGAAGGTCAGTAGACTATTTTAGGAACTGGGTTCTCTCCTTCCACCAAATAAATCATCAAAATTGAAATCTGGTTCAAGATGGCTCAGCTAGCAAGCTTAAGAAAAAGAAACTCTACACCTGGTGACATCTTGTCTGCCTTGCTCAGACTTTTCTTTTAAAACAAACAAAAATTTTGGTAATTGTTAATATCTTGAATCTCTTTGACCATTATTTAAGAATCCTCATAGAAGCATGGGGAGGGAGGAAGTGATAAGGGGTTTCCAGAGGGGAAACCAGGAATGTGGATAACATTTGAAAAGTATATAAATAAAATATCCAATAAAAATACAATAAATAAATAAATAAATAAAGTGCTCTATAACTGAAAGATTGGTGAATCCTTAATAATAATAAAGACAAGTGTTTCACTTACACATTAAAAAGAAATTAAAAATAAGAAATTAAAAATTAAAATGAAAAGTATTGAGGTAACATATGATAGAGGGCTAATATCCAATATATACAAAGAACTCAAGAACTTAGACTCTAGAGAATAAAATAACCCTATTAAAATTGGGGCACAAATCTAAACAAAAAATTTTCACCTGAGGAATCTCACATAACAGTGAAGCACCTAAAGAAATGTTTAACATCTTTAGTCATCAGAGAAATGCAAATCAAAGCATCCCTGAGGTTCTACCTCACAACAGTCAGAATGGTTAAGATCAAAAACTCAGGTGAAAGCAGATGCTGGGAAGAAAATAGAAAACAAGGAACATGCTCTCATTGCTGCTGGGATTGCAAGCTGGTACAACCACTCTGGAAATCAGTCTGGTGGTTCCTTAGAAAACTGGAAATAGTTTTACCTGAGGACCAAGCTATGCTGATCTTGGGCATACACCCAAAAGATGCTTCAAAATATTACGAAAACAAATGATCTACTATGTTCATAAAGTCCCAGATGCCAGGGAAGCAAGATGTTCCCAGGACCCAACAGGTATGACATTAGCTGAAATGCCCAACAAAGGGGAAATAGAACCTTTAGAGTCCATATCCAGTGGAGAGACATGACCCCTGGTTGAGGGATGTGGCCAACACACCCATTTCATTTTTAGCCCAGAATTGTTCCTATCAAAAAAAACAATCAATCAAACAAACAAACAAAACAACAAAACAACAACAACAACAACAAACAGGGACAAGGAATGCAGCAGAGACTGAATGAAAGGCTATCCAGAGACTGTCCCACCTGGGTATCCATCCCATATGCAGCCACCAAACCCGGTCACTATTGCTGATGCCAAGAATTGCTTACTGATAGGAGACTGGTATAGCTGTTTTCTGAGAGGCTCTACCTGGGCCTGACCAATACAGATGAAGATACTTTCAGCCAACCATCAGACTGAGCATGGCGACCCCAATGGAGGAGTTAGGGGAAGGATTGAAGGAGTAGAAGGGGATTGCAACCACATAGGAAGAGCAACAATATCAAGACTCTTTCCCCCACGCATCCCCCCCCCCCACACACACACCCAGAGCTCTCAGGACAATCAAAGAGTGCTGGCTCCTGGCTGGCAGGTCCAGACAAGAGGAGACAGTTTCCCTTCGAGGTAGATGCTGGGCTGTGAGAAGCTGTGGGGCTCTGCCTGGGCGTGGAGAAGTCTCAGCCTGAAGTCTCGCGAGGGCAGAGCTCCTTAGTGGGGGTCTCCGGGCCGAAACGGGTAACCGAGAGACCCGTATTCTCTGTCTTTGGGCTCCCAGCTGCTGCTGAAAGCAGAGGAAGAACTGAGATGCAAGGGTATATAAGCTGTACTGGCCTGCAGCTGAGAGAGACAAGAGGGAGAGCTCTGGTGGCACCCCACGGAGTGAGAGACTTTTGGTTACTGGGACTCTCTTGGCTGGATCAGCTAGCTTGCTTGAGTTGGCAGGCCTTTATGGCAGGAAAATAGAGAAGTCTTCTGGCGGGAGATTAAGCAGCAGCTCGGTAGTCAAAAGCCTTCTCCATGGCTCCCTCAGTGGGGCCTCAAAGACATGAGGAAGTCCATGGTTTTTAAAAGGTTCATTGTTATGGCAGAAAGTGAATGAGTTGTGCCCACTGCCCACTGTTTCTCAGGGCAGACCTGAGTTAAATAGGGAGGGAGGAGGGTCTGGGAAGGAATGTTTAATTGGCTATGCCTTCTGGCCTTTAAGTATCTCATTAATATGGAGATCTCCTGAGGCCCTGAGGCCTGTAGTCATGACCTCTACCTGTGCTGGGTGACACAAACCTCTCTTTGGAAGGGACTGTAGGGGTATTACCCTATGTGACTGAAAGGCATGGATCAATAGAGGTGTTTGGATCAACAGAGGTCTTTGGCTGCATGTCAGGAGCCTGGAGTCTGGGAGTGTGATGAAATGTGTGCTGTCCCTTGCAGGGTCTCAGGCTATTTCTAATCAGTGCTCCACCAGAAACCAAGCTATCCTTTCATGGTCCCACAAGTGTCAATGGCCCAAAAGAAACATACTGGCCCGGAGTCTTGTCAAAGTAGGAACTCAACTCTAACATAACAGCCTCTTGTTTATATAAATTTGAAGCATATGGAGGAAGGGTTTTGGTGGGGTAAGATGACATAGGGGTCAGGGAAGGGTGATGGAGGGTATGGGGTGACTGACAGGGCCAATGCCAAAGCTCTACATCAGCAACAGCTGAGCAGAGGCAAAGCAAAACAGGTCCTATTGAGTCACTCCAGTACAGAAGTGACTAGACAGGTCTCAAACTCGAGACAGGGCTAAAGTTTGAGTTTGTCCTCAATGCCCAAACCAGGGTAAAATGGGGCCCACAGAGTGCATACCCTGGACAGGAAGGGCATGCACTTCACTGCAAGGGACCAACCACCCTCTCAGGCTCTGGGAAGAGAGTTGAGTGGAACATGAACAGAGTGAGCCGCTTGGGGGTGGCAGAGCACCTGATACATCCACAAGGACCCTACAACCACAGCAGTAGGTGCACACAGGTTAGTGTTAAGGTAGGCGGTGCACCCCTTCCTTCCACACTCTCCTACCACCGGCATGGATAGGGAGGAGAGATGAAGGGCTCAACAAAGGAGTTCACATGGAGAGACCCATGAATCCAGCTGCATATGTAGCAGAAGATGGCCTTATCTGCCATCAATAGGTGGAGAGGCTCATGGTCCTGTGGCGTTTCAATGCCCCAGAGTAGAGGGATGCTATGGTAGTGTGGCAGGGATAGGGGGGTGGATGGGTAGTGCAGTACCTTCCTAGAGACAGAGGGAAGGGTAATGAGATGGGGGAAATGTGGAGGGGAAACCAGGAAAGGGGGCATTTAAAATGTTAATAAACAAAATAATGAATAAAATATAAAGTATTAAGGTAGTTGGCTTTTCTTTTTCAACCTATATATATATATATATATATATATATATATATATATATATATATGATTTTCATATAAATAGAAAAAGGGTAAAATGAGTTGCAGTGTTAATTGAGCCAAAACTCAGCATCTATGTACAAAAGACACAAATAGAGTGAAGTAGATACCTCAGCGAGTAAAGGCGCTGGCCATACAAACCTGGAGCTCAAGTAAGAACCAAATGTTCATATTTTCAACCTGAGTGCTTCTACAGTAAGACAGGAGGTGGAGAGAAGAGACTATTCTAGAGCTCTCTGGCCAGCTGACAGGAAAGGAAGACTGCTTCAAAACTAAAATATAAGTGAAGCTAGTCCTAAATTATCCTCTGACTTTCACACATGTACCATGGTATCTACATATTCATACTCATCCATACTCACACAGTAATTCACACAAGCACACAAGAGCATGTATGAAAGTGCACATTCATTTACCTTATGCACCCACACTAGTTAATACAACCACCTTAAAATTTAAAAAGAATAGATAAATTGGTTTGAAGCCACAGTGTTGTTACCTTATGTATTAAATCTGTTAATTCTATCATACTTTACATCATCAATTGCTCTGGATAACACAGAAGGTCAATATTTAGAGACACCTGATAATATTTTTCTAAGAATTCTGAGTCAAATAGAAATCTGGATTTGAAATTAACCTTTTTATAATAATTTGGAATTTCATCTAAAAACTCTTTAAATTTTACAGTATTCTTAAGAGGGCATTTTGAAAGATTTTTTAAGAATTTAAGTTACAAAGATAAATCATTAGCAATATTTTTCAAATTGATGCAGGCTGGTAAGCACTTTGGTTGTGTCTCTTATTTTCAACATTATACATTACTCTAAGATTCTTCTATTGAATTCATTTTTCTTGAAAATTTTTTACAAGTAATGTGATTCTCTAATTCATGTATGAGATCAAAAAATGTCATATCAGATTATATGGAAAAGCTTTAATATAGTGGTTCAATAAAAATATGTTCCCTGATATATTTAAGCTATTTCAGAGAATTCTGTTCTACAATTGTTGCAAATATGGAATTAAAATCAACACTAACACAGCATTTAAATATTTATAATTGTATATTTTTCAACATATTAGTTCATTATTCACACTAAGATTTATATGAAGATGTGTAATATTTTGTCTGTAAACCAGCTGTATTCTATAATGGTATTATTATTAAGTGTTTTCCTGAAAATGACATATGCACTAAACATATTAGTGGGACTATAATGGAAATGTTTTTCTCTAATAGAAAAAGAATGAGTAAGATGTTACCTTGTGCTTCCATCTATGAACACGTCTTTCTCAATGAAACATTTGACAAGTGTATAGATATCAACAGAGAAGGGAATATATTTGTTTTTAAGATAAAACAAGAAAAATAAAACAGATGGGTTGAAAGAAATAAAGATAACCACTCAGAAGTAAATATATTTTCCCTAGAACTGTGTGAGATAAAGAAAAATGACTATCTTCTCCTAACTTGTCTGTATTTGAATTCTGTATTTGTTTGAATAATTCAAGCTGCAAAAGATTCTTGCAGATGTTTTCTAATTTGGTAACCAGCATATTTTAAAAGGAACATTCTAGTGCTTTAGACTGTGTACATGTAGCATTTTCTGAGTGCTTTCTCAAAGAGAAACTCTTAATTTGAAAAAATTACCAGCAGGGCTGATTTGTGTGAGACAGCTTATGCACACCACGTTGTGTCTTCTTTGGCTCTGTACACATTGTTTTTCTTCATCTTTTGGATATGTTTTTGAAGAACGAGTAGGTCATACTTAGCAGGAGAGCTCATCATGTGACTACCAGGCAGATGAATCATTGCTACATAGACCTCAAATTATGCATGCTGGATAAATCCATATTCATGTTTGCATTTGACCTGAGCTTCAACTTTAAAAATAGATTTAACAAAAAATTATACGGAAATTCAAAAATTGTTTTGCTAGGAAGCAAACAAGTTATGCAATGCAATTTAGAAAAAGAATGTTCCCTCTGCTAGAAAGAAATCACATTAGCCATGAAATACTGTATGTCAGTCTCAGCTTAAGCCCACATTCAAGAACATATTGTACAGAAAAGTTCAGAAATCTATTTATCTGCTGTGTGATTGATAGCTATTGCTGCAGCTCAGAGACCTTAGGGCGAGACTGATTCCCCATTGTTTGTCAGTAAAGAATATTATTTGAATGGGAAGCTGTATCCCTTTCACAGTCCATGGGAAAAAAAGCCCATTTATCTGGGTTTTTGGATAAAGTCTAATAACATGGGTTCAATAGCCAAAGGACTTTATGTGTTCTTAGCTCACCACTAATTTGATTACGTATACAAATCGAACCTGTGTTATTTTATTCATGCATAAAACATGAATGCTTTTGACATTTTCTACAAAGGGTAGAGCTAAAGTATAACTTTCCTGACATAATCTTTTGGCTCACAGTCTTGCACACACACACACACACACACACACACACACACACACACACACACACACTACAAAACAAATATATGAATGTATATATGTACACATTTATGATTTATGATCTGTGTTTTTTCTAATTATGCTTTGTTTGTTCTACTGAGAATAAGACTGCCCTGTACTGGTTTTTGTTTTGCATATTAATTCATTCCAAGATCTCAGACACATTTGCCTGTCTCGGTTCTCTGGAAAGACATATTGAAAAATAAGCCTCTTTTTAACAAACAGCTTCAATAGACTTAGAAAACTAAATCATCAGAAAAGAACAGTATAATACTAAATAGTCAGCGCTCGATCTCTGGAATCAATGAAAGCTTCCAGATGCATACCTACAGTTGGATATGTCATTTTTGAATTGATGTTAATAATATATTGGTGATTTTACACACCTCACTCACCCAGAAATAATAGGACTTACATATTTTCATCTATACACACAAATAAAAAAAATAAAACAAATAAAATTTTTGTCAACTAACATAAAGGTTTTTTTCCAGGTTTTCATAGATAATATCTATTAAAAATTAGAATCCTGATGCAATTAATATTTCCTTAATATAGGAAAAGATGGTTTATACAGAATGAAAAACACAGTATTTCTGAATGGCATAGGCAGGTAAAAGTGATGTTTATTAATTTTATCTTTTCTATGCAGATAAATGTCAAAACCCACTCACAGATTTGCATATTCCTATCAGAAGTTGCATTCAACATGGGTATTTATATACAGAAGCCAGTGTCCCTAAAACACATGTTTTTATAATGTTAGTTGCCAGTAATAGATCTTCAGAAGTTCAAAACAAAATAAGATAATTACTCTCCCAAGAACTTTGTGCAACAAAGACTGAGCTTTCAGGATACTAAAAGTTGTTTTGTAAGGAGCTTATTGATAACAACAAAGCTTTGTTCTAGAACAAAAGAAATAGATGTTTTTGCTTACTTTGTTATCTAGCCATGAGCTCTTTCCCCATTCATGCTAAAACTTTGTCTGCCTTAGTCTTGTGCAGGTCTTCAGTATGATGACCTGAAGGAATATACTTATGCCTCTCTCTCTCTCTCTCTCTCTCTCTCTCTCTCTCTCTCTCTCTCTCTCTCTCTCTCTTTCTCATCTCTATCTAATCTGTCTCTATCGAATCTCTACCTCTACATCTCTGTATCTGTATATCTATGTATCTGTATATCTATATACTGGTAACTAAATATATATCATCTATATAATTTTATCATCTATATCTACATCTATAGCTGTATCTGCATCTATATCTTTAACTATATATCTACATCATTGTTCATATGTATGAATATTGAGCTCACCTCTGGGGACTTCATAACTTATCAGGGTGCTCATACCTGGGAAGATAATTATTCTCCCACTAATAGCAACCATTAATGACTTGTAGCTGTTCATTTACAAATAAGGCTTTGTGAGATTTTTCCCAGGCCTATTGAGATGTCACCTAGTGTTTTCTTGTTTAGGTGATCATGCTGCTAAGATTTCATGGGTTCAATTCCCTTTCATGCATACAAAGTAGTTTCACAGTGGACTTCTTGGTCCTTAGCCACTTTCTGTGCACTTTTTCAGGCTGTTTTCTGAGCCTTAGGTCAAGGAGTTGTGTTGTCAATACATCGGTTGGAGCTGCACACCCATAACCAATTTTTCTCTGCCCTTTGATCAGTTGTGGCTTTCTCTAATGATCTCTATTTTCTATAAAAAGAATCTTTGAAGAGGATCAAGAACTCAAATTATCTGTGGATAGAGAACAAGTATTTATAATACTGTTGGGGGCTATGCTAGTTTAGACAATAGTAGTAGTAGTAGGTTTTCCTTTAAGGTCCATGACATCACTAACCATGGCTATGTTTAGTTGGATATGTTTACAGCATCAGATATTTAAGTCCAACTAGATGGCTACATTCTGAGATGAAAAGCTATAAGTAATGAACTGTTGTTATGAACGGGGAGGATAATTATTTTCCCAAGGATGAGCTACCTTATAGGTTATCAAATCCCAAGAGGTGAGCTCTAAAATCATGCATATAAACAATGAAATAGATATAGATAAATGATATAGAGTTGTAGCGGTAGCTGTAGCTGTGGATATAGATATATAGATACAGACATCAGTACCATTATTTACATTTTGGTAACACCATGTCATTCTGGAGGTTAGTGTGTGGTTCAAAGGCTTTACAAGAAGATAGGACTACCAGGTACTTTCTTCCTTTGGCAGTATAATGCCACTTCCAATAACATTGGAGCTAGTTCTCAAGAAGGACTGTGGCTTTCAGGTTAGGTTCAATTCATCAGCAGTCCAAGTCAAATGTCCAAAGCACATAGTGGCTTCTGCAACAGGATCTTAGTCTCAAGTTCAGGAAGGCAAACAGAAAAATAAAAATAGACTGTATTGTTTTGAGAATCTCTTGGATTTGCCTGACAAAAAATTGAAGGCAAGTTCATTTTTTGTGGACTAGTGTGTGTGTGTGTGTGTGTGTGTATGTGTGTGTGTGTGCATATGTGTGTGTGTGTGTGTGTGTGTGTGAATGTGAGGAATGGAGTACGTTTATCTAATTTTTGTCCATATGTTTCTCAGTTATTTTTAAAACAACACATAGTTTCATTATAGTTTTCTTTTGTCTTATCTCTTTCCAACATGTCTCTTACAGCCCATGCATGCTTGAACTTTCTCTGTAAGCCAAACTGTTAAGTTTCTGATCCCCCTGACTTTTCATTTTACTTTCTTTTTATCTAATATTAGGATTTTAACAATTGTTTAATTAATTGAGAATGATATAGGCTTTTTACTTGTCATTTTAAACTGTTAGCCAATTTTTGGTGAAAGCACCAAATTAATTTCCAGAATGGCTATACAAGTTTGTTCTCCCACAAGTAGTGGAAGAGTGTTCACCTTGCTCCACAGCCTCACTGGCAAGTGCTGTGCCTTGAGCTTTTTATATTAGCCATTCTGATGGGTGAAAGGTGGACTCTCAGAGTTATTTTCATTTACATTTTCCTAATTAACAAAGATGTTGAACACTTCTTTAAGTTTCGTGTCCTCTGAAGAGAATTGTTTGTTTAGCTCTGCCCCAATTTTGTAGTTGTTTTTTCTTTGGGGTGTGGTCGTGTCTAACTACTTGAGTTCTTTGCATATTTTGGATACTAGCCCTTTGTCAGATGCAGGATTGTTGAAGAGCTTTTCCCAATCTTTAGGCTGTTGTTCTGTCAGTTTCATGAAGTATCATTTATTAATTGTTGGTCTGAGTGTCTGAGCTGTTGTTGTTATGTCCAGAAAGTTGTTTCATGTATCAATGAGTTCAAAGCTACTTCCCACTTTTTATTCTATTACATTTTGTGTATCTGTTTTTATGTTGAGGTCTTTGGTCCACTTGGAATTGAATTTTGTGCAGAATGAAAAGTATGTGTTTGTTTACATTATTCTGCATGCACCATCTAGTTAGACCAGGACAATTTGTTGAAGATTTTTTCCCTTATCCATTGTATGTTTTGGTCCTATTTGTCAAAATCAAGTGTTTGTAGGTCTGTGGCTTTATTTCTGTGTCAGAGATTTCATTCCATTGATCAACTGGTCTGATCTGCAACAATACCATGCAGTTTTTATCATTATTGTCAGGTTTTGTGATAATTTCAGAATTGCTTTCGTTATACAAGGTTCTTTTAGCTATCCTGGGTTGGTTTGTTTGTTTTTGTTTTTCTACATGAAGTTGAGAATTGTTATTTCAAGGTCTATAACGGATTGTGTTGGAATTTTGATGGGAATTATATTGAATCTCTAGATTGCCTTTAGTGAGATGGCCATTTTTACTATGTTAATTCTACTGATTCAAGAGCATGGGAGATTTTTTCATTCTGATACCTTCCTCTACTTCTTTGTTCAGAGTCTAAAAGTTCTTGTCATATAGGTCTTTCATGTACTTGGTTTGAGTTATACCAAGTTATTTTGTATTATTTGCAGCTTCTGTGAAGAGTAATTTCTCTCTAACTGCTTTTACATCCATTTACCATCTGTTTATAGGAGGGCTCTTTACTGATTTCTTTGAGTTATTTTGTATCCAACCACTTTGCTGAAGGTGTTTATAAATTGTAGGAATTATCTGGTAGAATTTTTAGGGTCACTTATATATGCTATCATATCATCTGCAAATAGCAATACTTTGGTCCCTTTCTAATCTATATTCTCTTGTTCTCTATTTGTTGTCTTAATGCTTTAGCTAGAACTTCAAGTACTAAGTTGAAGAAATAGGGAGAGAATGGACAACCTTTTTTCCCCTGATTTTAGTGGAATTGCTTTATGTTTCTCTTCATTTAATCTCATGTTGGCTATTGGCTTGCTGTGTGTTGCCTTTATTAAGTTTAGATATGGGCCTTGTATTCCTGTTTCCTCCAAGACTTTTAAAGTGAATGGGTGTTGGATATTGCCAGAGGGTTTTTTTTTTTTTTTGCACCTAATGAGATGATCAGGTATTATTTTTTCTTTTACCTTGTTTATACAAAGGATTAAGTTGATCAATTTCTCTATATTAAACCACCCCGTATCCCTGGAATGGAGCCAAATTAATCATGAATGTTGATGTCTTTGATGAGTTTGCATATTTGGTTTGGTAGTATTTTATTGAGTAATTTCACATCAATGTTCTCAAGGGAATTAGCCTGAATTTTTTTTTGCTAGGTGTTTGTATTATTTAGCTATGAGGGTAAATGTGGCACCATAGAATAAGTTTAGAAGTATTCTTTCTGTTTCTATTTTGTGGAAGAGTTTGAAGAGTATTGGTAAGAACTCCTTTGTAAATGTCTGGCAGAAGTCTGTAATAAAACAAACTGGTCCTGGACATTTTTGGTTGAAAGACTTTTTAATGACTGTTTCTCACTCCTTATGAGTTAGAGAGCTATTTAGATAGTTCACATTGATACTTATTTAACTTTAGTAACTTGTATCTATGTAGAGAAAACATCCATTTTATTTTGACTTACCAATTTTGTGGAGTACAGGCTGTTGAAGTAAAACTTAATGAGTATTTGAATTTCCCCAGTGTCTGTTGTCATGTCTCACTTTTCATTTTTGATTTTTGTTTGGGTACTGTCTCTGGCTTTTAATGAGTTTGGCTAAGAGATTGTCTATCTTATTGATTTTCAGAAATAACAAAGTTCTTATTTTTTGAATTTGTATTGTTCTCTTTGTGTCTAATTGATTTCAGCACAAGTTTGATAAATTCCTGGTAATTACTCCTCTTGTGTGTGCTTATATCATTGCCTTCTTGTTGTTCTTGTTATTCTTGTTGCTGTTCTTCTTCTTCTTCTTCTTCTTCTTCTTCTTATTATTATTATTATTATTATTATAAACTTTTCAGATGTACTTTTAAATATTAGTATGAGATCCCTCAAAATTTTTATGAAGACACTTAGCACTATGAACTTTCATGCTGGCACTGATTTTTATTTTTTTGTCCATATGTTTGTGTATGTCATGGCTTTATTTTCATTAAATTTTATAAAGTCTTCAATTTCTTTCACTATTTCTTCTTTGATCCAGTAATCACTGAGTAGAAAGTTGTTCAGTTTCTATGAGTACGTATTTTGTACTTTATTATCTGGTCAGTACTGAAGTTTTTCTGAGGTGCTGAAAAAAATATATTCTTTTATGTTTGAGGGGAAGTGTTCTATAGTTATCTGTTAGGTCCATAGAAATAATAAATTCTGTTAGTTCTATTGTTTTTCTGTTTACTATCTTTCTCAATGACCTATCTACTGGTGAGAGTGGGGTGTTGAAGTTTCCCACTCTTGATGGGTGGGGTTTGATTGTGGTTAAGCTTTACTAATTATTTTTTTTTAAGAATGTGCATGCCCTTGCATTTTGGACATAGATTTTCAAAATTGAAAAGTCCTCTTGGTGGATTTTTGCTTTGATGAGCAAGAAGTGTTCTTACATCTGTTTTATTACTTTTGGTTGGATGTTAGATATTAGAATGGCTTTTTCAGCATGTTTCTTAGATATGTTTTCTTGGAAACATCAATTTCAAGCTCCTTACTCTGAGATGTCTATCTTTTTCTAGAGCTTTGTTTCTTGTATATAGCAAAATGATGGATTATATTAATTCATCCATTCTGTTAGCCTGTATTTCTTGTGGGATGAATTACATTGATGTTGAGAGCTATTAATGCCTAGTGAAATGTGTATTTCTATTCTATTGTTTTCAATTTTGCAATATTATTTATTTCTTGTTTTTTTTTTAAGTGTAGTTAGCCTCTTGGGTTGATATTTTGGTTCTAGCATTTTTTTAGGGCTGAGTTAGTAAAAATATATTGTTTAAATTTGTTTTTTTCATATTTTGAATATTTTGAATTTTCTATCTATGGTAAGTAAAAGTTTTACCAGGTATAGTAATCTTGGGTTACATCTGTGGTCTCTTAGGGCCTGGAAAACATCTGTTCAGGCTGTCTAGCTATTAGATTCTCTTTTGAGAAATCATGTGTAATTCTGATAGTTTGACCTTCAAATGTTACTTGGGCTTTTTCCTTTGCAGGTTTTAACATTAGTTCTTTGTTCTGTACATTTTGTGTTTTGATTATTATATGGGTGGCAGGGTTTTATTTTCTGATAGAATCTGCTCATCTTTAAGCTTCTTGTGCATTTATACACATCTCTTTCTTTAGGTTAGGAAACTTTTTTTCTATGGTTTTGTTGAAGATATTTATGGCTTTTGAGCTGGGAATCTTCTCCTTCTTCTATCCTGATTCTTAGATTTAGTCTTTTCATCATCACTCAAATTTTCTGCATGTTTCACATTATGAACATTATGATATTTTTACTTAATAAGGCAAATACATATGTAGTCATTCTTTATTCCTAATCCATCATAGAATTATAGAGAATGAACTTTGAGTACTGTTGCTGTAAATAGGAATCTCAGTTATACTCATCTAACTTCTCTGGGTAGTTACCTCTTTGTGAACAGCTATTGCTATATAAAAATTTAAATTTCAGATGATAAGCAAAAAAAAAAAAAAAAAAAAAAAAAAAAAACCATTCCATTAACCTCTCATGTTTTCTGCTTGCTATTCATTTTCACCCTGAAGAAAATTTTTGTACCCATGGTGCTATTTCCTAAAAAGTATTATGTCATATATTTTGCTACATTGCAGATAAAGTTCTGTGCCTTTGATTTTAAGATAGGATACACATATCTTGGGTAAAAAAATTCATCTTGAGTAAAATTTTCACTTTTTATATTGCTTTATAAACTATTTTTCTACCCTGTCACTTTTACTGAACAGTTCCTGAAGATCAAAAGAAAGAAAAAATAAAAGTTGGAGAAGGATACTGTAAAAAAAAAAAACATTCAAAGGAGATGAAATAGTAAGAAATAATCCTATAGAAACAAATCCTTGAATATCAACATGTGGATCACTCACACTATGGGATTTATTAAATACCACTTAATAACTACAAACTAAGCCAATTTGTCATTCAGTTATTTAAATTGAACTTTGGAGTAAAAGAGGCAGATTTATGTTAAGATTTATATGACACAAGCTATATGACAAGAGTTATATGACAAGAGTTACCTGATAACAAAAAGTAATGTTTTCCTTCTCAACATTGATTCTCAAAATATGAATTCTGACTAACTGGTTGAGTTTATAATTTGAATATCTCAAGTATAATTTTATACGTAAATAGTGCCATGATTTTGAAAAGGTAAAGAATAGAATGTATTTTAAATATATTTTCAAAATATATTGAAGATATTAATTTTTCCATATTTAATGAAAAACCATATTTAATCATTGAACTCAATCATATTTTGTATGGAATACACTGGATAAAAGAAAATTACACAAAACTAATAAACTCTTTATTTTCATGCTTTATATAATAAATAATGAAGGAGACATTAAATTTAACACACTTTTGTTATAAGAATATGATATAAATCACTGGTAGTCAAAAATGATTTGAAACTTGTTACTACATGCGAATTTCAACAACAGAAAGTCTACAAACCCTTGGAAACTGAACAACTATATACTCTATGACCACTGGATCAAGAAGGAAATACAGAAAGAAATTAAAGACTTTCTAGAATTCAATGAAATTAAAAGTACAACATACCCAAACTTATAGGACATAAGAGTACACCTAAAATCTCTTGAATAAAATAAACCAAACAAACCCAAGAGAAATAGATGGTAGAAAATAAGCTCTGGACATTAAAATAGAAATGAAGAGAACAATATAAAGAATCAATTCAGAGTGTGGTTCATTGAGAAAATCAACAATTTAGACAAACCCTTAGCCAAGCTAAGTAGAAGATAGTGAGAGTATATACAAATTAAGGAAATAAGAAATGATTTTGTTGTGTCTGAGGAAATCCAAAAAGTTACATTTTCTTCAAAAACTTATACTCAACAAAATTGACAATTTAAATGACATGGATAATTTTCTTCATAGATTCCATTTAAGAAAGCTAACTCAACATCAGATAAGCAATCTAAATATACATAGAACTCCAAAAGACATAGAAAGTCTTAAAACAACCAAAATAAAAGGAAGCCTGAGGTCAGATGGTTTTAGTGTGGAATTCTACCAGAATTTCAAAGAAGAGCTAGTATCAATACTTCTCAAATTATAATGATGGTTCAACATATGAAAATTTGTCAATGTAATCTACCATATAAATAAACTGAAAGGTTAAAAAAAAAACATGATCAATGTTAAAAAAGACTGTGATAAAATCTGATAGATATTCATGATAAAAGTATTGGAGAGATTAGAGATACAAGGCACATACCTAAACACAATAAAAGCAATACACAACAGTATGAGAGCCAACATCATATTAAATGGAGAGAAACTTAAAGCAATTCCATTAAAATCAGGGACAAGATTAGGCTTCACAGTCTCTCTGTATATATTTATTATAGTACTTGAGGTTCTAAAAGAGCAATTAGACAACTAAAAGAGACCAAGAAGACATGACTTAGAAAGGAAGAAATATTACTATTCACAAAATTATGATTTCTGGAAAAAATATCCTGTGTGGATGATATTATATGACTATGGAATATAGAGGTCTAGAAAGTGCTAGTGTTCTACAGAATGCGAAGCAGCCATAGTAATCACACCAAAGTATGTACAGACAACAGCTACTAAGGTAATAATGAAGTATCAGATTTGGAAACAAATGATATCATCAAGACCCTTGTCATTTCAGTTCCTTTTCAATGAAATTGAGAGGAAGATAAAGATGTTCTCAGTGACTTGAGAACTAGAAACATATATGTGATTCCAAGATATTTTCTGGATTACTTAGCAGTCCAATCTTGGAATTAATTGGTAGAAACTTTTATAATTCCTTACACTAGAGGTAAAATAAAACAAACAAACAAACAAACCCAACCCCTTCCTGTAAAGGGGACATCACTGAGATGTGGGAATGATTGTGGCCTGTGAACTCACACCACATGAACTTCCTTTGCAGACACAGGGCTACAGTGTAGGTGGTTACGTTTTGTGGAACCTATACTGAGACTGAAAGTAGATGTGATATCTATCAGTAACCTTTGATAGGAAACCAAAACCAACCAACCAATCATACAAACAACAACAAAAAATAGTGGCTCATTCACAAAATGGAGAATTATGCAACTATAGTTAAAAAATGAAGTATAACATACAGACTACCATCATATCTTAAAGATACAAAGTGATGTATAAAATTAACTTATATATGTATACCATTTTGTGATATTTATATAAGAAATTAATTATATAGAAAAGCAAATGAACTTATATTTCCATTGGGCTTACACCTCAAAATAAAGAAATTTTTCATATTCAAAGTAGAGCTAATTGACTGTAAAACCTGCCAGTGACATATAAACTAAAGAAACAAAAAGAACTGCAGAAAATTCTAGTGTTGAGCTCAGCAAGAACATTTTTAACTAATAATATTGATGATTCCCCTTAAATTATATGTGTATCTAACAGACAAACCAGGGAATTATATGGCATTTTTACAAAAGATAGCTGAATAGCTACATTTGAGTTGTGAATGTGGGCATCAACTTATGTAGATGTTTCCTTATGTATTTTTCACTATACTTTTTAAAACTCAGAGTAAATGCCATCAACAACACAGAGTACAGACTATGTGGCTGTCACAGATCTAACATTAGAAATAAATGGCATTCTGTTTTGCATCAGGAAGTCTGGAAGTTTACCTTGTTCCAAGTTCCAAGTTGTAACAAATAGCATGAGTGATCTGGGGAGATGTTCCAGCTTATGGTACAGGAATTTGTCTTAAGAACATGATAACCTCTGTCTTGATTTTAAACCCACATAAAGGGAGTTGCGAAAAAGTACTTCACAGACATCAGCATGTGGGAAGTCTCAACCAGGGCATGGAAGCCCTTCAGGGTCCGACACATCCCCGTTTTTATTTTATAGGTGAATAGCATCTGTCTTAGGTCATCTTCTGTCAATACCAATAACTCATCACCGGAAAACCCTCTTAGCCTCAAGGCCCCTGTCTTAGCTAGGTAAAGACTGCAAAGAAGTTGCCCATCATCGACTTACTATTCTCAGTAAAGGTTGAACCAAGTTGGGCAGAAGGGTTCTCTCTTGCCAGCGACAAGAGCACCTACTTAGTAATTGTCTGCGACTGGATCTGCTGTCTGTAAAAGCAGCAAAGAAAGATCAGTCTTACTGTGGCTGCCCTGAAGGCTAGGACTCTCAAAGACAAGGACCCAGCTCACTCTTTATGGAGCCTTCTGGTTGTCTTTCAGCTCAAAGCGCTCTCTTGGTGGCCTCAGAGGGCTTGGGTCCAGTAGCCAACCTTCCCCTTGTTGCTTTAGTTCTCCCTCATGGTACAGCAATGTGTAGAGACTTCCCTATGTGCTTCTTTCTCTTTGTGATGCTCCTCTGTCCTCTGTTCCTCTCCTTTTGTTCTCAGTGTTCCTACTGTGCTTCGGCTCCCTCTTTTTTTCTCACTGCTACAGGTTCTCTCTCTCTCTCTCTCTCTCTCTCTCTCTCTCTCTCTCTCTCTCTCTCTCTCTCTCTCTCTCTCTCTCTCTCTCTCTCTCTCTCTCTCTCTCTCTCCTGGAATGCTCTCTTGTCATTTCCCTCCTCTTCTGTCTTTTCCATTCCCTTCGAGCCTTATCTTGTTCCTTTTGATGGTGTTTTGGGGTTTTGTGTTCTCTTTCTTTCTCTTTTATGCTGGAGTATTTCCTTTCAATTTGATCTCACACAGCTTATCCAGTATGTTCTGTTCACCACGCTGGCCGGCTTTTTTTTTTTTTTTTTTTTTTTTTTTTTTTTTTTTTTCTGAAATGATCTCGTCAGGTTCTCCTCGCTTTCCCGATCTTGGTGGGACCTGCATTTGTTGGCGTCTGCACCGCCATGGCACTGAGCTTGGGCAGAGGCCTGGGGATTAATAATAGACACAGAGTTGGGTCATTCTTCAAGAGAGAATGCCAGAGCCTTTACTGAGCAGGTTCAATATATACACACCACTAGGGAAAGAAAAATACAAACAGGAACTCAACTTGGGGTCAAGGAGCATTAAGTGAAAAGTCCCTGCCCAAGGCACCATGCCTACAACAGGATGTTCTCCCGCAGAATGCTCAGTTCTCACAAGAGCTCAGGAAAAGTACTTCACAGACAACAACATCTGAAAAGTCTCAGCCAGGACATGACAACCCTTCAGAGTCCGACGTTTCTGCATTTTCAGTTTATTTTATCTCAGTATTTTAGTTGAAATGTTCTAATTTATTTCATGCAGAAGAACAAAATAATTTGAAACTTTCCCTTATCTCACTTTACACAATTCTCTATTTACACTTACTTATCATTTTACTATGTTTTTGTTTGTTTGTTTGGTTGGTTGGTTTTTGTTTTTGTTTTTGTTTTCCAGACAGGGTTTCTCTGTGTAGTCCTGGCTGTCCTGGAACTCACTCTGTAGACCAGGCTGGCCTCGAACTCAGAAATTCGCCTGCCTCTGCCTCCACTGCCTGGCATTACTATGTTTTAAAATCAAATAATTTCTCTAATCTCAAGAATCCATTTAAGTAAGAAGTGATTGAGCTGATCAAATTTATAAACTAGTCATTTGTTTTCATTTGTTTTATAATTTACATGTTATCATGTATGGAGGCATACATACTGTGTTGAGGAATGATTATGATTTTGGAAGTTCAGAAGTTGATATCAGATGTTTTTCTTGGTCACTTTCCATCTTCATTTTTGAACAATATTGACTTGACTAGGCTACTAGTCAAGAAATTTGGGGGATCCACCTGTCTCTGGAACACAGGGCTAAGATTATTCCATCATTCCTGGCTTTTTACTTGGGGTATTTTTTAAATGAACTTCAATTCTCCTGCTTTTGAGGCATGCTCATTGCTGACTTTTCAAGTGCCACAGTGTAACTATTTTTACTCCAATTACTGCTCCATGTAAGGAAAGGAATCATGCAGTATTTTCTAGAACTTCAAAAATTAAGCGACTACATCTTGAATATTACCTTACACTTAATAGAGGGCTAATATCCAGAGGACTTAAGAAGTTAGACTCTAAAGAATCAAATAACCCAATTTAAAATGAGCTACAGAGCTAAACAGAGAATTCTCAACTGAGGAATCTTGAAGGGCCAAGAAGAACTTAAAGAAATGTTCAACATCCTTTTCCATTAATGAAATGCAAATCAAAACAACCCTGAGATTCTACCTTACACCAATCTGAATGGCTAAGATCAAAAACCCAGGTAACAGCAGATGCTAGCTAGGATGTGGAGAAAAAGGAACACTCCTCCATTGCTGGTAGAATTGCAAACCAGTACAACTACTCTGTAAATCAATCTGGTAGTTTCTCAGAAAATTGGAAATAATTATACACAAATACACAGCTATTACTATTCCTGGAGATAGACCCAAAAGTTGCTATACCATGTAAAGAGGACAAGTGCTCCACTATGTTCA
>NW_023045101.1:0-46884 GCF_011762505.2 Arvicanthis niloticus | reverse complement strand
AAGAATGCCAGGGCTTACACAGAGAAACCTGGTCTCAAAAAACAACCAAGCAAACAAACAAACAACAAAACAACCCCCCCAAAAAAAACAAAACAAAAAAAAAATAACTAAAATTAATTAGTGTGAAGGTATGTTCTTTCTTACACCCGTTTTCTTATGGTAGTACAGAAAAGTAGAATTCTTCATTCTCTGCCCCTTGCTGTACAGATAACACATTCAGTGTCTGTCTGTCTGTCTGTCTGTCTGTCTGTCTGTCTATCTGTCTATCTGTCTATCTGTCTATCTATGGATTCCTTCTGCCAAGTAGAATTTGTGGTGAGGATTAAATTAATTAGTATATTAAGATGTTTTGGCTGTTATTTATTATGTTATTTATACAATGCTGTTATTACCAGAGTGGAAGCTTTAGGCTTGCTTGCTACTGATAACAGAATGTTGCCACATTCTGTGAAGAGTGAAGAGAGAGATGTTACCATGTGATGACAGTGCAGTTGGTGGTGACTCCCATTTTGCTGAACTCTTATTTCTTTCCTAGCTTTCCCATGGGGCGAAATGCCAAGATAGAGCACATGGTACAGAATTAAGGTTACTTCCTGTCCACGGGCTGCAAGGAACTGTGTCCTATCATCAACCCCATGAGAAAGCTTGGAGGTGGGTTCTTCCCAGTCAAACCTCGAGATGCCTCCAGCATAGAGAATCCCTTCGCTGCTGCTTAGCAACTTTCTGGGTTTTCAGAAAAACCAGCCACGATATGCTCAAATTCCTGACCACAGAAACTGGTGTTAAGCCACTGAGTTTGGGAATCATTTGTTGTGCAACTGTAGATGATAATAATAAGTGGTAGTTGCAATATGACAGAGTTAAGTCTATATATACGCTCTGGAACTAGGTGGTCTGAGTTTGAATGCATGTCATTCATCAGCTGTTTGGCTTCATATAAATTGATAGGTGGTTACCTGGTTGAAGTACACACTTCTAATGCCAGAAATCTGAAGGCAGAGGCAAGCTGATCTCTGTGAGTTCTAGGCTAGCCAGGGCTACATTATAAGAACCAGTGTAAAGGAATTTAAATTACAGATCCTCCTTAGTTTATGATGGCTAAGTCCCAGTCAATTCATTGCAAGTTAAAAATGTCCTAAATAAAAAACTGCACATAGGGCTGGAAAGATGGCTCAGTGGTTAAGAGCACTGACTGCTCTTCCAGAGGTCCTGAGTTCAATTCCCAGCAACCACTTGGTGGCTCACAACCATCTGCAATTAGATCTGACGCTCTCTTCTGGCTTGCCTGAAGACAACTACAGTGTACTCATATATGTAAAATAAATAAATAAAATCTTAAAAAAAAACCTGCACATAATATATTATACCTAACCCACTGAGCCTGGTAGCTGAGCAATGACAGCACACCATGGGGGTATCTATTGCTTGCTTTCATTATTGCATAGATGATTGACAGCTCACATCTATCATCCAGTACACTAATCGAACTATAGCAGAGCATCACCTGTGCAGGAGAAGATCAAAATTCAAAGCGTGGCTTTGGCTGCATTACCATGGCTTTCGAACCATCCAAAGTCAACCTATTCTAAGTCAAGGACTGTCTGTACTCTCATGTGGATGACGAGGATAAAATAGCTGTGAAGAGTCAAGTGAATTAATGCACAGAACAGCCCCACACGTGAGCACAGGCCTCTTGGCTGCCGTTACCATTTTACTCAGAGGCAACCAGTGTAGAGTCCCTGGTCCATTAGTCATCAGCCCTGGATACTTGTTAGCTTTGTGCCCAGAGAGAATGTTTTCTAGCTGAGGTCATAAGTACATTCAGCTCTGTGCCGAAGTGAGATGCAGTCAGCGCTGAGGTCTACACTGTAAGACGAGAAGACCAGAAGTCCCATCCGTGGCTCTCAGGGCATGGTTTAGTTCTCTAAAACAGAAGTGAAATCCCTGCCTCCTCGTCCCCAACCCTCAATACTGCATGCTGCTTTCATGGATTACAGCCCTCACTCCCACAGCTCTTATGTGACAAGGTCATTGTAGGCCACAATTAGACCTCCGAGTCAAACAGAATCTGGAGTTTCTGAGAAGCTGGGCAGGGGCAGAGTCTAAAAAAATAGCTTCCCTGAGTAAGGCCATTCAGGATCATCCTATCTTGAATTAATTTAAGACCAAACAAATGCTTAAGAACAAAGAGGTTGTTGGGGTGGGGAGCGGGGAGATGTGTGTCAGTGAACCTCAAAATGACAGTAGTTTGTTTGTGTGGCACCTCAGAGTTTACCAAATGTTTTCACACACGGTGTTTTTTACTAGCTGGTCACAGGGGTGAGGCAAGATAGGCCAGTGCAAGCTCAGAGATGCTAGCTTACTCCCTTGACGTGAGCCAGTCACCAAATGGGGTGAGATCCACAGTTTTTTTCCTGATCCGTGTTCTAGAGGACATTTGATCTGCTAGAGGCTGTGGGTTATGTTTATCTATTTCTGTGTCATTTAAGTTATGACTGTGTAGGCCCTACCATCCCCCAGAAGTAAATGTACCGTGTATAAGCAGGGTGATTTTCATATAGAAATACCATTTAGTATAATAAGAAAAGTGGCCCTGGAGTGTACATTTAAAAACAAAATAACAAAACTGTAGCCCTCATATTATATTGCAAAATGAGGGTTTTCATTTAACCTTAAACATCTTTTGGAAGAAAAAGAAAAAAACAAACTTTATTTTATATAAGTTTTCTATATTTTTATATAATTTATAATATATGAATATAATAGTATCTATAATATAGATAATATAATACTATATTAATACTGCATGTAATGTTTTTATTATACTATTATATTTAATATTTTAAATATATTATACATATGTGTATGAGGACCCAGAGGCTTCCTTCTGAACCACAGTCCAGGAAAGGTCATGAACTGCTATGCTCACAGTAATGTTACACCTCCTTTACCACCCAGGGTTTTCACAATGGACACCTCTCCCTGGGGCTCTGCGATGTTTGATGTTCTGGAATGGGCTCGGGGATTGCAGGCCTTTCTGTCACTCACCTCATTGTCTGTGTCAGGATCACGAACTCTGAGGACCCAGTTCTAAGAAGGGTTACAAGTATGCATTCATCAAGCAACTATGTCCTGGCTCTGTGAAGATACACACAGTAGGCAGGTGAGGGCAAAGGCATGTGGTCATTATTTTTATCAGTTATAATCAAACATTTAACAAGATGTACCATAGAGGAAGATGGTTTTAGTTTCATAGCTTAACAACAGAAAAGGCATGGCCACTGAGGCTCAGAGTTTGGTATGGGAGCTTGTGGCTGGCCGTGTCACGGCAAAATAGGAAGCTAAGAGCTACTTGAGTTAGAACTTAAGCACACCCCCCACCGACACACACTTTCTACAACTTCCCAGTCAGTGTGGATTAGCAGCTAGAGACCAAATGTTCAAACACACACTCCTATAGGGGACATTCCACATTCAGACCACAATACACCCTCCCCCAGCCTCCATAGCCTCTTGACCACTTCATAATGTCGTAATGTATCCCGTCTACTTGACAAGTCCCTATAGTCTGAGGTCTATGTGTCCCAGCTTCCTGCATCATAACCGCAGTGGCCTGAGTATACCCTTGTGTCCTATTGCTGGAAGACATTTGCATGGTGGTGGCTTCCACCAGGGAACCCCTGAGGCAGCATCCCAGGTTCAGGCTAGCCTTTCAAACGAATTTATGTTTTTTCAAACTGAGCCTTTCATAGGTAAAATCTCGCCTCCCAGTGTAAGGTACCTGGTTTCTTTTTATTGATACATCTCTTTAATGATACATCTTCAGTGATTAAAAACCTCTTTTAACGATTACAGTCAAACCCAGCCCATTCATTTGAAATTTTAGCGGCATTCACCTTTCCTTCTTCCTCCCCCCTTTCTCTCTTTCTCTCCCTCCTTCCCTCCCTTCCTTCCTCCCTCTCTTTCCAAATTGAACTTCTTCCTGCATCTCCCTGTGTTGGATTTTTATTGCAATGCTCACTAAACACATTGAGCAACAACAAACCTGAATGTTATGCTATCTTTAAATTACTCCACGGGACAACTTGGTTCATTATAATTTGTCATAACATAGATTGTCAGTGCATGAGCAGAGTGCCCTACAGACTCCCTGCTAGAACACTACATAAATGGCTGTGGTCCCATTCCTGGTGACAGTGCTCGCCTCACCCCTGAGGTCCCATGAGCACAACGTTATTGTTCACTTTTTTTTTTTTTGTCACTCGTGTCTTCTACACTTCCACCAGAATGGCTGTCATAAACAAGAAAGTATATGTGCATGGTTAGTATAACAAAAGTCATATTTTATTGTGCCAAGGTCATCACACAAGGTTCCCACTCTCTAAATTCCTAATTACAGTCCTGAGCCTGTCTCCCCAAGGCTGCTCACCTGTGCTGTGCATCTGACTGAAGGTCAGGTCCAGTCACTAAAAGCAGTCTCTGATTTTAGGGTCAGGATCCTGGGGGAGATCTCCAGGTGGTGTCTCTCCAGATGTGCAGAGCAGAGCATTGTTCGTGGTCTCTGCTTATACACTGTGCAGTGGGCATCATGGGGTTCTAGGATTGTGTCTGGTTATCTTGAGTGAGTGATGTCACTGAGTTCTGGTTATCAGGGGAAAGCCTTGGGCAGGGTGGGGTGGGGATCCTTACTATGCTATTTTTGTAGGTCTAAAAGGCATCTAAAAAAAAAAAAAAACTGTGCTCACTGCACAAGTCTGTTAGGTCTCTTTCTACTGTTCTAGGATTTCTTTAGCCACAGTTCCTCCCTTCTCCAAATTCTTCTTACAACACTAGTTCTGTGAACACATGGTAGGGCTCATGTCAGTCACAAACTCGCTTTTTAGCATATGCTTCCTATAGTCCCTTCCTTTTCTTGTTGCTGTAACCAAAGTCCCTGAAGAAGCAGTTTAAGGAAGGGTTTATTTGGCTCATGGTTTGGGGGACCATGGGAAGAAAAGTATGGTGGTAGGTAGCTCCAGGGGTGGGGGAGCTTGTACATCTTCATGTGTCAGGGCAACAGGAGGCAGGAAGGGAGTCCAGCTGGAGCAAGAGCCAGGATATACACAGAAGCCTGGCACCCAGGATCCTTCTTCTTCCAGACAAGCTTCATCACCACTTAAAGGTTCAAAACCTTCCCCAACTCCATCAACTGGAGGCAGTGTTTCAAACTCAACGGAATACTTCACATTCAAATCACCACAAGTGGGGAGTGCTAAAGAAAGGTGTGTGCGTGTGCGTGTGCGTGTGCGTGTGTGTGTGTGTGTGTGTGTGTGTGTGTGTGATGATAGTGATTGTAGCTGTCTCAGGAGTTTACTGCTGTGAACAGACACCATGACCAAGGCAACTCTTATAAGGAAACATTTAATTGGGGTGGTTTACAGGTTCAGAGGTTCACTCTATTATTATCAAGGCAGCATCCAGGCAGGCATTGGTGCAGGCAGAGCTGAGAGTTTCTAACATCTTCATCTGCTGCTGCTAGCAGAATACTCACTTCCAGGGAGCTAGGATGAGGCTTTTAAAGACCACACCCACAGTGACACACCTAACCCAACAGGGCCCACACCTTCTAATAATGCCACTCCCTGGGCCGAGAATCTACAAACCATCACAGTAAGCAAACTCACGGCTATGTTATTTCCCAGCTAGGGATAGGAGGGACCTTATGTGCAGAAGTTCAGTTGATCTAGAGTAGGGGAAGTCAGAGAAGGGACCCCAAGTTGCCCCTGACTGTAGCATTGAGTGTTAGTAATGAGAAGCTTTTGGAACGATGCTGTGGCAAGAGAAGCAGATCATGGGAAGCACATATATGAAGAATGCAAACAGAACTCTGATGTGGCTGGGGAGTGCATCCTAGAGAACAACCCCATCATAACTGCAACCTTGACAACTTTTGTAATGGGCAAATTTTTCTCTTACTGGAGGAAGTAACAGCATAAAAGGACAGTTGAGGAAGAATGAGTTTAGAAAGCAGAACGATTTCTTTTGGGCCGGACTGCTCAAGACAGGACAACTACTTCCACACAGTCCCTACTGCTCTTTCTGAGGTACTCACGGATCTAAGAAGCAGAACAATTTCAACAAAACAAAACAAACAAACAAACAAAAAACCCCAAAAAACAAAAAACAAAAAAAACTCCACCTCATTTCCCCTATCCCTCCGATCAGACAGAGATGACCGGCTCATTTAAGCCATCACCTCTTGGCTCCTGTACCAGGCCAGCTTGGGAGGTGCCGCCTTTGTGTTACCTTTCTTATTCTTGTGATCAATCGCCTGGCAAGCTAAAGGAAGAAAGGGTTTACTTTGGCTCAGGGTTTGAGGGTACTGGTCTGTCGTAGCAGGAAAGGTCTGAAGGCGGGAAACTTGAGGCAACCTGTGACATGGCGCTTGCAGTCACGAGGCGTGCTGACGTTCATCCTTGTCTTTCCTTTATCCCGTTCTATTCCCCCCATAACCCCAAGCCCGAGACAAGTTACCACCCGTATCCAGGGCAGGCATTCCCCTACCCATTAGGCAAACCTTCCGAAAAGCCCTCATGAACACACCCCCAGAATGGGTCTTACTAACAACCTACATGTTTTTGCTTCAATTATTTAATCAATTTAGTTCATTGACATCTTGATCTAGATTTTTTGTTTGTTTGTTTTGAGGAAGCTAGCTGAGGTCAGCATTCATATGTTACCCATACTTATGCTATAGACACACTGAAACCAGTTGCTTCAAGCTCCTGCCTCCTCCCTCCCACCTCACCCCTACTTTCCCACCTTCCTGCTTCTCCCACCCCAACCTCCCCCTCCCCATGTCTTCTATCCCCCTTCTACCTCCTCTCCCCCACCTCCCCCCCCCCCGTCTCCTACCCCCCCACTCCCCTTACTCCCCCCCTGCTCTCCCACCTACACCCACTTCCTCTGCTCTTCTCATCCCTTTTCCCCCTCCTCCACCTCCCACCAAGATGGTCTGTACTACCAACTGGTGCACCAAAATAGACTCTTCTTTAAGTCATGCTTGGCAGAGTTTTTTTTTTTTTTATTATTATTATTATTATTATTATTATTATTATTATTCTTGCCACAGCAACAGAAAAAAAAAAAAAAAAAAACAACAACCAAGATGTTGTAGTACTTTCCTAAAATCCCAGCACTTGGAAGGTGGAGGCAGAATCAGGTTCAAGGTCATTTTCGACTGTATGGTGAGTTTGAGGGCAACCTGAACTAGGTGAGTTCCCGTTTTTAAAGCACACTAGGCTGGTAGAAAGACCAAGTTCCCAGCCTGCCTCGTGGAGATGACTGTAACGTAATTCCTAAGATTTCAAAATTGGCATCTAATTCTGAGTACTTTGGGCATCATGTAGAAATTCACACCCAGAAATAAATACTCTGTTCTTTCTCCCCAGCTTGGTCAGTATTATTCTTCTAAAATATTCTCTCCTCCTAACACTGCCTCTATGCAGAAGCTGGCTGCTGCCCCAGCAGACTTCAGCTCTCCCAACATTCCCTATTCTATGAACATGTTACAGTCTGTAGACATGGTGTCGAGGATGTACCTCGATGGCGGAGTAGGGCTTCGTAGAATGTGAAAGGTTCTGGGTTCAGTCTCCAGCAATGAAAAAGGAAACAATGGTTTGATCCAGGATGAAGGGGGTGAAGTGTCTTTTCTCCGACGGTTCTATTGGCAACATGCTGGCTCCCATCAACTTACTGTTTAGGCATGATGTCTTTCAAAATGATCATTCTAGCTCGGAGTCTGGAATACTTATTTTCATATTTGATACCGTAAAAAATGGTAATTATTTCTTTTTTAATTTTTAAATTTCAATTTTTTTCTAGATTTGTTTTAATCCAATCAAATTGACAATTGAAATTAACTATCACACTTGACTTCTGAGACTTTTGTTCCTGCCTGTCACATTGGTTTTCAATGTCCACGAGAGTTTTTTTTTTTTTTAAATGTGTCTTGAAGTTCCTCATGCAATTTCCCTCCAAACTGACATTACAGTGTTTAGCGTTGCTCAATGAATAGCAGGCTAAGGAAGTTCTCTCTGTTGGCATGCTTCTTTGAAAACTCCTAGCACAAAAGACAATAATAATTTGAATATCTTAATGCCATTACATTAGCAGGGAAATTGCTTCAGAGTGATGCTGTCACAATTTTTATTACAAATCTCAGTGAATGGGAAGAGATTTTACTCATGAGACTGTGCCTGGAAAGGACAGCATATCATTCTGAGGCTGTCTGTAGAGATGTGTCTTAATTTAGCAAGCAAAATCTTAATTTTAACTGCAAAATTTTCTCTTCTTTTTGGGTATATTTATTTAAATTGTAGATTCCTCTGAGAATTTACTCAAACCACACAATTGGCTGTAGAACAAAATGCATGACCGATCACATAGGAAGGTGCCTTTTCAGAATGAAAATAAAGAGTTTGACCTTATGTTTCAGTTTATGAATATGCTAATAACCATTAATTTGCTCTGTTCTGTGGGTTTTTGTTCCAGTAGCTCTTTAAGAACTTTGAAATGGTAATTTGCCAGGTGACTTTTTCTCTCTCAAAGGCAGGCCACAGTTCTAATAATGTTTGAGTGGTTAAAAAATAAACAGTAACAGTGCAAGCAGGTGGGGAGGAGGGAGGCAGGGAGGCAGGGAGGAGGGAGGCAGGGAGGCAGGGAGGAAGGCAGAAAGACAGGGAGGCAGGCAAGGAGGAAGGCAGAGAGGAGGGAGGGAAGGAAGAGGCAGGAAGGGAGGAGGGAGGCAGGGAGGCAAGCAGGGAGGAGGGAGGCAGGGAGGAGGCAGGCAGGGAGGAGGGAGGCAGGGAGGAGGCAGGCAGGGAGGAGGGAGGCAGGGAGGAGGCAGGCAGGGAGGAGGGAGGCAGGGAGGAGGGAGGCAGGGAGGAGGCAGGCAGGGAGGAGGCAGGCAGGGAGGAGGGAGGCAGGGAGGAGGAAGGCAGGGAGGAGGCAGGCAGGGAGGATGGAGGCAGGGAAGAGGGAGGCAGGGAAGAGGGAGGCAGGGAGAAGGGAGGGAGGGAGGAGGGAGGCAAGGGAGGAGGGAGGCAGGGGGGGTGGGAGGCAGGGAGGGAGGAACCTGCTCTAAGATTTATCTTCGTTGAAGTGATTTCTAAAAATGATAACCAAAAATGATAACCAAAGATATAAACTGGTTATATCTTGCACAGCATGTAGCTTAAGTTTTAATTATATAAATAATTAAAACCTTTAAAAAGAGTGCAGTATTAGCCTTGAGATCTTGTAAACAGCAACTGTGCCAGCACTGCACTCATGTAACCAAAATTAAATTATGGAATTCTTTAACTACAGTGTGTAAATGATCGAGTCAGAGGGAAAAACCCATCATCACAAATCATACTTTGATATTGGAGCGAGCAGGATGGAGCCCACGGGGTTCCACACACACCTTACTTCTCTTCATCCTTCTGTCTGCTCCTGGACATCAGCAGTGCCCACGAGCCATTGGCACCAAGTCTCATTTTCACTTTGACTCCTGATGGGAGCTGAAGACTTACCCTTTCAATAACTGTATCTTTCCAGGTTAGGAAATCAGAAACATTTCAATCCTTCAACATTCTCCTCCTCCTCCTCCTCCTCCTCCTCCTCCTCCTCCTCCTCCTCCTCCTCCTCCTCCTTCCTCTCTCTCTCTCTCTCTCTCTCTCTCTCTCTCTCTCTCTCTCTCTCTCTTTGTTGTTGTTGTTAATGGTACCAAATATGGTGGGACTTCTATTGACCCACCAGCGATATAATGACACAGGTTTATTATCATTTTAAAGCGTAGGCCTTAGCTTGGGTACTCTCTCAGCTAGCTCATCTTAACCCCCCCCAATCCTGACCTATGTCCTGTCACATGTCTATGTCCACCTCTCTGCTCTGCTCTGGTCCACCAGTCCACCCCAGTCAGCTGGTGAATCTCCTGTGTCTCAGTTCTTCTCCCAGAATCCTACACCTTCCACTTCCTGCTCAGCCATTGGCTGTAATATCTTTATTACATTCAACAGGCAAGTAAGGAAGGATGAATGTTTACACAATACAGAGGCCAGTGATGGGCCATGGAAATAACAATATGGAGATCTGGCTAGTACCTAGCTCTATGCCAGTTTGTCAATCAATGATTGAATATACAGAGACAGCCTCACACAGTGTACAAAAGGTTACCCAACAGGTTCATCTTGGTGCTCGGATTAGAAACCTAGCAATTATTCAGGAATCCTTTCTGCACTACTCTCTACGTCCCATGGGAAATGGGCTGCTTTTATTTACTTACTTTAAAGAAAGCAAAGCTGAGGCTCTTGGTGTTGCTCTTAGCACTGTTTTACAGCCATGTTGGATGACTCCTGATTCCTCAGATAAACCCTTCCTTATCTTTACACATCGTGGCTGGAAAGTGTTTCTTTTGTCTTTCATTCAGAAAATGTCTGGGCATAAGTTGGAACGTAATTCCAGTGGAGCCTACTTCTGAGGCTTCTTTAACTCTGCAAGCAGTTGAACATTTCCACAGTGGAGCCAGCATTTGTAAACCAACATAGACGCCTCACATTGCTGTTTAGTCTATGCATTTCCCTTCCTAGAATTAGAGTTTTGCAACAACAGGGCTCTACTCATTTTCACAGCCTCAGTGCCTAGGACATATAGCCAGTAAATCTGTAAATCTGTATTGGAAGTGCCAGGTTACAAAGATGAATAACACAAATAGCATAAGGAATGGTGTTTCATATGTCCACAGATATGTTTGCAAACCTATTTGTATGCCCATCTATCCATTCATTCATCCATCCATCCATCTATCCACCCACCCACCCATCCACTCACCTATTTATCCATCCATCCATACACCTGCCCATCCATCCATCCATCCATCCATCTATCCATCCATCCATCCATCTATCCATCCATCCACTCATCCATCCATCCACCTACCCATCTGTCCATCCATCCATCTATCCATCCATCCATCCATCCATCCATCCATCCATCCATCCATCCATCCATCTTCCCATCCAATAAATACTTGTTGAGCATACTTAATGACAATCCTGTATCATCTAGTGATGAGCAAACAACATGATCTTTGCTCTTCTGAAGCTTATCACCTACAAAGATAGTGGTTCTCAAGATGTAGGTTCCAACCCTTTGAGGGGGTCAAAAGACCCTTCCACAGGGGTCATTGAAGACCTTTGGAAAATATAGATACTTACATTACTATTCATAACAGTAGCAAGATTAAAGTTATGAAGTAGTAAGGAGATAATCTTATAGATGGAGGTCATCACAACATGAAGAACTATATTAAAGGGTTGCAGCATTGGGAAGGTTGAGAACCGAAACTTGAATTTTTTTCAAATCCTATTTTTAATGATGGTTCTTAAACGCTTTAACCTCCCTTATAGCCCACCACCCACCAGAGTTAGTGGGAAAGAAAGGATACGGGGCAGGGGTGGGATGGGGGAGTGGACCTGTTCAGAAAGGTTCTTTGGAGCAACTCCAGTCTATGTTGTCTGGAAATTGGCAGTTCAGTTCACAGATTAGCAGGCAGCGGCAGCTCAATTCACTTGCAAACACTTCATGGATGCACCAGCAGTCCAATTTGGTAGAGTCGGGTTAGCAGCAGTGGTGGCACTACCTAGCAGAGACAGCCAGACCTCAAGCTCAGCTCAAGTCAGCAGGAGGGACAAAGAGGAACATCAGAGGTTCTCAGCTTCGCCTCTCTCAGGGATGCTAAGATCAGCGCAGATTCGAGACCCACAAGCGTTGCACAGCTAGCTGTACCAGCAGGCCAAGCTCTGTCTCTGTCACTCTGTGGAGTCCTATTTCTACCCTCCAAACATCATGTGTCCTCCATGTGTCTTGTCTCCGCATGACTCTTGCCTCAACACATGCATCCAATCAGCCAGAGTCCTTGGAAGGGGCCACAAACTGCAGCACACCACCACAAGTTTTTTGGTGTGTTTTTCTCTATGATTTCCCAGCAAATGCAGCCCAACTACACAATGTGAGGCGGACTATTACATGTGTGTTGTTAGCAAAGAATCCTTCATCACGTGTCCTTTCACGTGTTTGCTTTAGCAGAACATCCTCTCTCCCGTGTCTGCTTCAGTGAAACATTCCTTCACGAGTCTGCCTTAGCCTTTCACCTGTGTCCACTTCAGGAAAACAGTCCTTCACGTGTTTACCCCAGCCAAACACCATCCAACTGACTTTCCAAAGAACCCTCAACTTTCCACCTCAGTTACCATTTTACCATGAAAAACCTCAGTTTCCAGTAGGATCTCTCCTTTAGGCTCTGGTGTGGGAGACATGCCCGGAGCCCAGCACTCAGGAGACCAAAGCAGAGGGATGGAATTTCCAAGCCAGCCTGCACTAGAAAGTGAGAATAGTGACGAGAAATAGAACCATCATTCCTCTCAGAGGACGTTCTGCCAGGAGCACACATATCTTTCAATTCCTTAATTTCCTCACATCCTGTCATCATGAAATGTCTTGCCTGGTTAGTGGCCGAGTTCTGTGCCTTTTTTCTTTTTGTAGTGTTTCACTGGAGTACATTCTTGGGTCACTTTTTCTAACAATTAGTTTCTTTTGACACGCATGTGTGTGTCTGCATGTTTGTATGTGCACCATATGCATGCAGTTGCCTGCAGAAACCGGAAGAGGGTGGCAGGTCCCTTGTACTGGGAACTGAATGTAGGTCCTTTAGATGAGCAGCAATTGTTCTTAACCACAGGGTCACACGTTCAGCCTTTCTTTTTTCCAAGAAGATTATGAGACATAAACTCTGTGACTAATTGCCCTGTAGAGTGGTGATCTAATACACTAACCACTTTCTACTAAACTTCCCATTCTAAGCCCAAGTCTGGCTTTCACGAGTACAAGAGTCTGACAGATTTCCTAACTTCTCTGTGACTGTTTTTTCATCTGGGAAACCAAGACCATGACAATAGTACCAAGTTCTTTGTCGTGTTCTGGGGACAAAGTTAGTAGTAACTTAATAAGTATAAAGAGCTCAGAGCTATACCTGCATTGACGAGAGTTTAATAAACCTTCTCTGCCACTATAAAATGGAAAGTGTTATTATTCCTCCCACCATGGAATAGATCATCTGAGCATGGGATCTAGATTCAAGATAATTTCTTTTTTTTTTTTTTTTTAAAGAATTATTTAGCCTTCCTGTCTGGGCCAGAGCACTGAGCAGATCTTGGGTGGCAGCTCTGCCCCCAACCTCCAAGAACCCAGAGAAGCAGGGATCCCAGGTGCTCTAACTCAGGCAGTATCCTAGGTAAGCAGACAGCAGGGCCCGCCCTAAACAGGGAGTAACTGGGACCCACAAGGACCCGGGAAGTCACTCCCGGCCCGGAACACTGGTTCCTTCCGGTCTGGGCCAGAGCTCTGAGCAGATCTTGGGTGGCAGCTCTGTCCCCAACTTCCAAGAACCCAGAGGAAGCAGGGATCCCAGGCGCTCTAAGTTGTACAGTGTCTTAGGAACTAGTTCTCAGATCCGAGGCCTGGATCAGACCTCTGCCAGGTCTGCTGTTGTGTGAACCCCGGATTCCACCTGAGACATACTGGAAGGTCCACTCAACCCAGAGTCACAGAGGAACAACTGAACTCAGAGCGTCAGACAACATATCCTGAGATATTCTAGAGGAGACACTGCACCCAGAACAGCAGACACCTAGCTGGACTACTACCTTGGAGGCACCATATCCTGAGGCATCCTAGAGGTACCACTGTAATCAGTGCAGCTGGAAAAGATCACAGAGACATCTGGACCCCTAGGAGATCAGACACAAGCTAGATAACTGGAAAGACAGGCTTCAGTCAGAGACAGCAAGTACAGGCAGCACTAGAGTTAACCAGATGGCAAAAGGCAAGAGCAAGAATGTAAGCAACAGAAACCAAAATTACATGGCATCATCAGAACCCAGCTCCCCCATCAGAGCAAGCCCTGAACACCCCATCACACCAGAAAAGCAGGAATCAGAATTAAAATCACTTCTCATGATGATGATAGAGGGATTTAAGAAAGACATAAATAACACTCTCAAAGAACTTAAGGAGATCACTGGTAGACAGATAGAAACCCTTAAAGAAGAAACACAAAAATCCCTTAAGGAATTGCAAGAAAATGCAACCAAACGGGAAAAGGAATTAAACAGAACCATGCAGGATCTAAAAATGGAAGTAGAAACAATAAAGAAATCACAAAGGGACAATACCCTGGAGATAGAAAACCTAAAAAAAAGATCAGGAGTCATAGACACAAGTATCACCAACAGAATACAAGAGATGGAAGAGAGAATCTCATGTGCAGAAGATACCATGGAAAACATTGACACAACTGTCAAAGAAAATGCAAAATACAAAAAGCTACTAACCCAAAATATACAAGAAATCCAAGACACAATGAGAAGGCCAAACCTAAGGATAATAGGTATAGATGAGGGGGAAGATTCCCAACTAAAAGGACCAGTAAATATCCTCAACAAAATTATAGAGGAAAACTTCCCTAACCTAAAGAAAGAGATGTCCATAAATATACAAGAAGCTTACAGAACTCCAAATAGTTTAGACCAGAAAAGAAATACTTCCCGACATATAATAGTCAAAACATCAAATGTACAAAACAAAGAAAAAATACTAAAAGCAGTAAGGGAAAAAGGCAAAGTAACATATAAAGGCAGACCTATAAGAATTACACCAGACTTCTCACCAGAGACCATAAAAGCCAGAAGATCCTGGACCGATATCATACAGACCCTAAGAGAACACAAATGCCAGCCCAGACTACTATACCCAGCAAAACTGTCAATCATTATTGATGGAGAAACCAAAATATTCCATGACAAATCCAAATTTACACAGTATCTCAACACAAATCCAGCACTTCAAAGAATAATTGGTGGAAAACTCCAACACAAGGAGGGAAACTACAACCTAGAAAAAGCAAGAAAGTAATCTTCCAAAAACCCCAAAAGAAGATAGTTACACAAACATATCTCCACGGATGTTAGCCCAAAAGCTTGGATTAGTGAAGACTCAACCCACAGACCACATGAAGCTCATGAAGAAGGAAGACCAAGAGGGGATGCCTCAGTTCTACTTAGAAGGAAAACCAAAAATACTCAAGGGAGCAAATAGGGAAACAAAACATGGAACAGAAACTGAAGGAGGGGCCATCAGGAGACCATTCCACCTGGGTATTCACCCCATGTACAGTGACCTAAGCTAAACACTGTTGTGGATGGCTGGAAGTGTATAATGTGAGGAACATGATATAGCTGTCTCCTTAGAGGTCTGCCAAAGACTAACACACTCAGAGGACAAGGCTCACAGTTAACCACTGATATGAGCAGGGGTTGCCCAATGGAGAACTTAGTGAGAGGACTGAAGGAGCAGAAAGGGTTAGTGACCCCAGGTGGAAAGCAACAATACCAAACAACCAGAGCCCCCCAGGGTCTAAACCACCAGCCTGGGAACACATAGGTAGGGACCCAAGACTCCAGAGGTATAGGTAGGGGAGGATGGCCTTGTCGGACATAGGTGGGAGAGGAGTTTCTTGGTCCCATAAAAAAAAATGAACACACAGTGGGGGGGGGGGAATGTGAGGGCGGGGAGGGGATAGTGAGGGGGGGTAGGTGCGGTCACTGCTTCATAGAAGCATGAGGAGGGGGATGGGACAGGAGGTTTCTGGGTGGTGGGAGGAAGTAGGCTAAGGGGATAAAATCTGAAACGTAAATACTACAACCAATTTTAACAAGCGGAAAAAAAAAAGTTGTCAGAACCAACATCTTAAAAAAAAAAATGTCAGCCCCCTGGGGTGGGAAATTTTTTTTTTCTTGATACTAAAACTTGTTCTGAGAATTGTATGTTGCAGAATACACAGCCTTGGTGTATCTACTCATCAAGCATACTGAGCAGACCTGCCCAAACCTCTGATGTCCTGGAATTCCATCTGGATTCAGTGAAGACACAGCATCAGAGGCTTATCAACTTACTCTTCCCCCCACCCCCCTTCTAAAATCTCAATGCCCTTAATCAGCTTGAAGAAGTTAAAGAAGAGTCAGCGCCCCTATTCCCTGAGCTTGGGGACTAATGTGGTTAATAATGGTCTGTTTTTCTAGGGAAAAGTAGTGGTTTTGTTGGAACAGGGGGGATTAGCTAGGACTTATTGCATAGCCATAACCTATTGGTAGAAATCTGTATAATTATTATCAAGATGAAGTTATAATTTCTTAAATGGTACAAAATTTACTTTGATTTCAAATTTAAGGTTTTCATTGGTATGAGCCTCTTATTAATATAAAAATGAGATGAATATTGATACTCTCATGGGCATTGTGCCTGTATAACACATTTAGGAATAGAATGCCTAGACCCAGCCCTTTTTTAACTTTTTTAACTGATTTGGGACAGTTAACCTATGAGTTAAGGGACTATAGCAAATTCATGGTTTTGAGTTTATTGTTAGGGTGTTTTCCATATTTTATTTAGAAATAGCTGAGAGGAGTGAACAGACAACAGTCCAGGTTACCTTACATGGATAGTTGGTTTTCAAAACATCAGAAGTCCATAGAACTGATGCTACAAATATTTATATATTAATGTTCATTTTGATTAGAGACCTGTCTGCTCCTGACAGCTTCCTGTCATGGATTCTAAGAAGAAATTGAGCATCCTTGGAGATACTCCAGTTGTGCGGTGACAGCCACTAGGCAAGAATTGCCTCTCTCCATCTACAGACAAATTACTGTCCAGAAAAGGACACACATGCAGAATAGTCGACTGATTATATCTGCCTAGACAGAGTAATCAGCCCTTAATAATCCTGCATCACTAAGGTCAGATGATTCTGGGCCAGAAGGCTGAAGATTTGATGCTCCAACGTTCGGTAGTATAGGGGCTTTTCAGGTGTTCAGTGGTCTCTATAAATTGGCTAAGTTTTAGAAGCTATGCTTAGTGCTTCCCATAACTTCAGTTAACTCAGTCATTCTGGATTTCTGATGGGGTTGAAGACCTATAGTCTCATAACCAATCCTGGCTATTTACTTTGAGAGAGAAGATCTGAGTAGATGGTTTTCAGCTGACATTCATTCTAAAGCCAAAAAGCCAGGATCAAGAGTAAGTGTTTTAGTTAGAAGAGATGACAGAGGTTCTGGTTAGTAAACAGAATGATGGACTGGGTATTAGGACTATCTTGTACCTCACTAGCACAATTAGGAATAAGTATGCTCTAATTGTATTTTGAGAGAAAAGTTCTGCTTTAACAGGAAGAGTGATATGTAGGAGGAGCTAAGTGGGAAGGAGTACTGAGAGGAAGAGATGGAACAAGGAGAGAAGATGAAGAAGAGGAGAAGCTAGGTGATGAGAGAGAGAAAGAGAGAGGGGGCATGGATGCAGATGTTCACATGTCTCCACGAGTCAAAGATAGTTTTTATATCTAGGTTGGGTATTGGGTTGCGCTTCTGATTGAGCATTACCAAACTTATAAATCCTTTGATTAACATTTTTAAAAAATCGTATAAAAGCAAAAAGGAAAGAGGGGGGCATGGGACAGGGGTGTTCTAGGGAGGGGAAATGTGGAAAGGGGATGGCATCTTAAATGTAAATAAAATATAAAAAAAAGAAAAACAAGGAAGACATGCTGCTGGAGAAATAACAGCTGAGGTGGCCCTATGGTTTTCATACACACATGCATGTATTTTCACATATACATGAAGGGACCCAGAAGAATCTGTATATGGAAAAAATATGAACTGGTAATATATATTGGCCTTGTCACTCTGTATGAAAATAACAAAGACAAGAATCAAAAAAAAAAAAAAAGATTTATTTAATGTATATGAGTACACTGTAGCTGTCTTCAGATACACCAGAAGGGGGCATCAGATCTCACTACAGATGGTTGTGAGCCACCATGTGGTTGCTGGGAATTAAACTCAGGACCTCTGGAAGAGCAGTCAGTGCTCTTAACTGCTGAGCCATCTCTCCAGCCCTCAAGATAATTTCTTTTTGAGTGTGTTTGTAACAGTACACATGTTGATATTGACCTGCTTGATTTTGTTTCCTTTTTGGATTTACTTTGTTTTAGACTTTTATTTTTCAGGATATTTTAGTGTTTCCTCTTTATTCTAAAAAAAAAAAAAAAAAATCTAGAAATGCTTCAAGAAGGGCTTGGGTGTAGCAGTCATTATTGTTCTCATTAGTATTTGGCGACTTTGTTCCTGGGACATTTTCTCCTGTGTTTGTATTCTTTACCCCCACAGAGCCTTCCTCATTCCATGGTTAAATCTAACACTTGACCAGTGCGTTTCCAGGAACACTCTTGTGTGCTGTCTGTTAACTCTGTCACCTAGCTTTTCTGTTGGCTTTTCCCCTTTGACAGCTATATCCCAAGGCCTTTTCATGTCCTCGGACTGATCATTTTCAATAGCAGCCCTTTCTTCTTCTATTCTTGCTTCATCCTCTCGAGCCTCTTTGAGGATCCTGTTTCTAATTTATTAAAGTTCCTCTGGGTTCCCTGCATCATGTCTCTTTCTTTTTTCCCCTTCCAGATCAAGTTAGATGTTATTTATACTAAAGAGACCCTTACATGAGTTGAGAAAAAAACAGAATCAAGAGCCTTTTGATTTGATCAGCTGTCCATTGATAAACTATTTCTAAATCCTGTTCTTTTTTTCAAATGATGAATATCAGGATAAACAGGAGACAGAAGAGTATTAGTGGTGTAAACACCCAATTTCAATCAATGTCTCCTATTACTACTTTAAAACTCAATCTAAAATTTTGAATTTAGTGTTTTAAGCAGGATTGGGAAATAGAATCTATTTTCAGATTCTGTTACCAACCTAGGAAACCTTTCTACTAAGGCAGATGAGAAGAAAAACATTAATAGCTGTTGGACTCACGTTAAACTACACTATGCACGCCATAGACCACCTGCCAAAGAGCTCAGAGACAGAGGAATCCTGCTTTTTTATACAACTAATAAAAAGACACATGTTTTCATGACAGTAATCAGACCTCATATATAGGTGCTTGACAATACTATTGGCGTGGCATATTTTACCCCAAATCACCCACTAATTGAGACACCTGTACATGTATGTTAGCTGATTGTCTTTATTGGGAGGGAAAGCGAGATTTCTTATGTCTTTATTACAATTTTGCACCTTGGCAACATGTCTCTGAATTTAGGTAGTTCCCTCCCCCAGGGATGAGCAGACATCTTCTAGTTTCTTTGGTGTGTTCACTATGGCGCAATGGTTCTTGAACAATCCATTTCTAGAACACTGTGGTGAGAAAAACCTAGCTTAAAAATACATGCTTGCTTTAAAAAAAAAGTTTATGTAATATTAAGTCAATGGCAAATGCTTACAATTGCAAATCTAGGGGAAATTCTCCAAAATGTAGAGAAGATATATGTTTCCTCTTATTTGTATGGGAATAACCACACTGGCTTCTCCTCTGGTGTCTCTTCCCCTTCCTTCATTTGCCAGGTAAAATATAGATTATCTAGATGAGCCTGACTTTCAGACAAGTATGTTTAGCATCAGATGTGTTATACCTTATGATAAATTTGGTAAACATGGAAATTTTTGATCTAATTTAATTACTGTCCAAATACATAGACAAAAATCTCTAAGAAAGCATTACGCCAAGCTCTGGAAGTTCCATTGGATCCTATACCCACATCCCTCTAGAATATAGAAATTCAAATGGAAGGCACAGAGGCTTGGCTTCCTCCCTCAAGTTCATCTCTGGGAACATCTTTATGTGTTAACTCCTAAGAGACAAAGACAAATATATGCACCTAGACCTTGTGAGATACAGCACATCCCACACAAACAATAAATGCCAAGAGTAAATAAGTATAAAAATCTTAGTGGAACCGACTCTTAGCAGGGAAGGAGTGGGGATTAAATCTAATCTCCAAACCTTCTGAAAAGAGCCATTTAAAAAAATCCAAATAAGTCCCACGCCCATGCTGTACGTTGGCAGGGATTTTAGCGTGTCTAGAATACGTAACAGCGAACTCAGTGTCTCTGTGGGATGGGAAGATTAACAAACTTAGCATAGTTTATGCCTGTTCTTTTTAATTTTCTTATTTTTTTGAAGTTGAAACACAATTCCATCCTTTTTCTCTTTTCCTTTCTTTCTTCCAACCCCTCCTATATAACTCACCTCTCTATCTTGCTCACCCTCGGATTCATTACCTCTTTTTCTTTTAATTGTTCTCTCTCTCTCTCTCTCTCTCTCTCTCTCTCTCTCTCTCTCTCTCTCTCTCTCACACCTTTGTATATCATGTGTACACCATGTCCAGCAATTTAGCAAGTCTTGTCTGTGTTATGAGGTATACTGTTTTGTGTGTTATTTGATTTTTTTATTCTGTTCACAGTGTGTGTTTAAGTATGCTTAAATTTAACTATTCTTTATATTCTTACTTGTATTTATGTTCTGGAAAAGTTTTTAATTCTTTTTTTTTTTTTGTTTTTTTGTTTTTTTTTTTTTCGAGACAGGATGTTTTTAATTCTTAACTATTTTTTTAACCTTGTAATAAAATTGGTGTTGTTTAACATAACTTAGGAACATGATTTGACTCCTTCCCTTCTAATTACTCTAAGAATTCTAATAGTCTATTGAGTAAAAGCACTCAGCCGAGTGCACAGCTTACTCTAGTGTTACACCAAGAGCTTCAGGTAACCTTCTTCACTATGACATCGGTGTGAATTCTCACACTTAACCTTCAGGATGTTGAAACACCATCTAACAACTGACTTCCAAAGAACCCTTATGTTTCCACTTCAACCATTTGATTTATATCCTTCGTTCTGTTGACGTGATATGTATACTCATTGATTTGTGTATATTGAACCATCTTTGCATCTCCGTGATGAACTAAATTGATCATGATAAATGATCTTGGAATGCACCATTGAGTTTGATTTGCTAGTGTTTTAATGAGAATTTTTACATTTCAGTTCATCAGGGATCTTGGTTTATAATTCTCTGTCTGTCTGTCTGTCTGTCTGTCTGTCACCTCCCACTCCTGTGTGTGTTGGTCTCATGAAAAATGCTTTGGAAGGTTCCCTCTCTTTCAGTTTTAGGGACCAGGTTTTGATTGTTTTTCAAACATTTGGTAAAATTCAACGACTCCGTCTACTGCTGGGTTCTCTTTGTTGAAAAACTTTTTATTACTGACTTGATCTCATTGGTTGTTATTGATCTGTTCAGATTTTTTTTCCTTCACAACTCAGTTTTAGGAGATCACATGGGTATAGAATTCACCTCCTTTTAGGTTTTCCAATTTGTTAGAAGAGTTCAAAAACACTTCCAATGTCCTTTCTGAGGTATTCATCTCAATGTCTCCATTCTTGCTGATTTCATTTAATTTACTATTTGGTTTATTTTTAACTTTTCTCTCTTTATCTAGTTAAACATTTGTAGATTTTATTTACCTTTTAGAAGAACCAACCGTTTATTGATCTTTTGCACTGACTATTCAGTCTGCATTTCATTCGTTTCTATGTCTTTGGAATTTCTTGTATTCTGTAATTTGGGATTTGGGTTGTTCTTGTTCCTCTCAGTGGCTGAGGTGTGTCACTTAATTGCTTATTTGAAATCTTTCTGCTTCCTTTTATGTAGGCATCTATCACCACAAGCTGTTTGTTCTCTTAGAATTCTATGCTATATACCATAAAGCTTTTCTCTGAGAATTCCGTGCTGTGTCCCTTGAGGTTTGCCCTCGAGGTTTTGGTCATTGTGTTTCAAGTTTCATTGGTATCAAGGAAGCTTTTGTTTTGTTTCGCTTTGCTCATTGTGTCGCCTGACTGGCCTACAGCTCACTGTGTAGACCAGGCTGGCCTGGCTGACCTGCAGCTAGCTCACTGTGTAGACCAGGCTGGCCTGGCTGACCTGCAATTAGCTCACTGTGTAGACCTGGCTGGCCTTGAGCGCTTGCAATCTTCTTGCCTCTGTCTTGTTGAATACTATTGTGGATTTCTCAGGTTTTGTCTCCCCGGGACTACATACAAGGACAGAGAGGAATGAGTAAGTTAGTGAGGATTTTACTAAATAAAAGATGGAAGACAGAAAGCTTCTTCCTGAGGGAGTAGGTCCCTACTGGCTTTCCTAGCACCAGGGGTTGTATATGCTTTGATGTAGAGGGATGAATGGGCCAGATGGTTTGTGGTCCTTTGTTTGTTTGTTTTGGTGGGTTGGTTTGTTTGTTTTAATGGGAAACTGCTTTCTCTTTATTTAGACCTCAGGAGGGAAAAAAATGAACTTTGGTCATATAGACCTTAAAAAAAATTCCAGTTGTATGTGTTTCTAAATACACAGGACTAAATGAACAGAGAAATACTTTCTTCTGTAAAAACTAGCCAGATTTTATCAAAACGTTACCATATAACAAAATCCTATTATATAAAGACATTTTGGATTCGCAACCTTTGAATGTGACAGCTTCACCCCTGCCCACCGTCACCCTGTGCAAGCTCTCATGCCGCTCTGGTCCAGGCAATGAGGCTAAATAATAAGCTTGGCCTCTGTCGGCAGTGGTCTGCAGTGTGACTGGTGGCAGCAATCTCCGTGACAGACTGGTCTACTTTATCAAAGTGTGATCAAGGGACCATTTCCACGAACACATAACAGCATCAAACGAATTATATAAGGAAAAAAGTAGGAACAAACTAAAAGATGAAGATGAGAGACCTGCCACAGACAGAGTACGTGTCCCCCATAATGCAATTGCAGGGGCAAAAAGCTGTCAAGAGGGCCAGAGATGCTAATACACACGGAAGCTCTGTACAGTATTTGTTTCTCATTTTATACAGCGGACTCTACAAGGATGGTCACAGTAATACCCGGGGAAATGTAAACCACAGCATTTGAAGTCTTTGCAGTTATTTTAAAAGGCCTTTAAAATATCTAATACAAAAGTCTGTGTTCTATAAGCTGTCCTCCACTGTGTATTTTAGAGAAGGCTTTCTTTAATTTAGACATTAAGTTTTTGATAGCCATGGGCTGCTGGACTTTGACAAACATCATCTTATTGATCTTCGCATCTTCTTTTGCTCTTCTGGTGTTCTGCATCATCAGGATACTCAGTAGCATGGGATTCCTCTGAAGACTCCACATTCTCAGAGTCAGAATTACTGTCCCAGTCATCTAGACTCACGGCATCACGTGAGTTGGCGTCATCGTCATCTTTAGCCTTGTCACATGACCTTACCTCACGGAAGCCAAGTCCACAATGCTGCTGGTATCAGTCCTGATAATTTACTGCCCAGGCTCTGCTGGTACCAAGACTCCAATTCTTCATTAATTTTTCTAGTCTTCTTCCCCTGTTTTGAAGAGAGATATTGATTTGTGATCTCCTGTAACAAGATGACCTGGATATTCTTTCTTTCTTTCATTAAGTCTCAAGAACTTCTGTTTTCTCTCTTCATTACCTAAATCCATTGCCTTCCAATGGCTAGATCCAAGATTGTTGACAGTTTGGCTATAAATTTGGGATAATGTTTATTTGTAATTCTATAAGTAAACCTTCTGGATTTGTAAATTAAGAAAATGTCCTGATTTTTTAAATCAATGTGATGTCTATGTGTTTAACTTGTTTCTTCTCACCTTCAAGCATTACAAAAATATGGATGTGTTGTTATTGATGGTGCACCAACATTTCTGAATTCTATCTTCATTTTTCTTTTTCAATCTGAATGGTTATTTCCAAGATATTTTTAATAAAAACTATACTTGAAGTTCATATTTTTTATCTATATCATTGCTATGGCTTTTGACTATGTTTTTATTTACCTTTTTGAGTTCTTTATTTTTAACTATGTTTTCTTTTCCTTGGTGCCCAAGGCTCTCTGTCGAGGTAGCATATTGTATGGGTCCGGTCCGTTCTGTGCACCAAGGAAGACCCTAATTTAGTTCCATCCAACAGCAACAAGAAAATAGAGGGCTGCACCTGTGAAGAGGACAACTGTACTGTCATCTAGTTTTGGCTGCACAAAGGCGAGAGTCAGAGATGCCCAAACTGTGGAACCCATTACAAGCTGGTACCCCATAAAATGGCCCGCTATGCCCCTGTGTTAACTTTTCAGTAAATGTTAATGAAAATCTCTCTCTAATAAAGACTAGCCATTTCACTGTCTCCTCCCACAAAAAATGAAAATAAATGAATGAAAATGTCTGGTCCATTGTCAGGTATGCAGGATATAGGTCTCATGTAAGGAAACAAATACTTTTTAAAAGATAATATGTTGTCTCTCCACACAGGCATTTCATTGTGAATAAGCTTACAGAAAGAGTCAGAGTGTTGTCTCTAATCTACAATAACAGAGCCTAGAGCACGGAGCAGCAGGAAGAGATGGTAAACTCCACATGGGAGCCTGCTTTCAGGCCTAGTTCTAGTAGGAGTCCACCTACAGCGGCTATGCTCTCAATCTCAGACAGCAAGTTCCCTGCAGTCCTGATTCTTTGGTGACATCTTCCACTTCCTACGTCACATTTTCTATCCTGTGTAGCCAGTGGGTAAAGCTAAAGTAGGTCTACTGGCCAGGATGGAATCTGAGGCACATCCTCCCAGGACAACGCAGTGGACTCTATGGGTTATCAGCGGTGGGGTGTACAGGCTTTGTGACTCATAGAGCCATCTAAAGGCAAGCAATACTCTTTCTCAAGATGGCGTCTGGCTGTAGCACTCGAGGGTCTGAAGGGAGAAGATGTATGATATACTTCCAAAGCAGCACTCCTATGCATATTCCAATGGTCATTACCATTGACCAAAGGCAATCATTTCCTGTACGGTTTTCCTGTAGGAGGAGCTAAGGTGGGAGGAGTAAGGAGAGGAAGAGGAGGAGCTAGAGGAGAGATGTAGGAGGATAAAGAGCCACGCAGGTATGGAGGGCAGTCCTGGTTAACAACTTATATTTAGGTTAGCTAATTGGGAAACACCCCTAATTGTATGGGCATATTGTTTTTGAGCATTACCAAATATATAAAGCCTTTGATTAATATTTAAGCATTAGAGTCTCATTTCTTACCTGGCCTACGTGGATGGCGGGATGGTCTGGGCACTGGCCAACCTTGCAGAGATAGCTTGGAAGATTGGCAGAGCCATCTCCCACCCTGGTGTCTTGTGGGTGGCAGGGCTGGTGTTTCTGGCTGGCCATTTCTAGCTGTGGTGCACACGTGGCCTCCAGCTGCGGAACATGGTGGCTGAGCTAGGCAGAGCTGCCACAGCTTAGATAGTCGGCTTGACCAGCAGCCATTTTAATTAATTACTTCAACATTTTCCTGTACCTGACATTGTAGCATTTGATACTGACAGATACTGACCTGAGATACTGACAGAATTTGTGGGAACTCTCATTCTTACCATTGTCCAAGAGGTACTTCCTGACTGCTGGCTGTCAGAAGAGCTGGATTGATTTATTTCTCTTCCTGTGATAATTTCATAGGGTCTCTAAATCTTACAAGGTTTCGTTCTCTGCCTCTGACTCCCAGTGTTCTCTATGGGTCACTCTCCATGAAATGTGGTGGCCCACCTGCTACTTTGGTTTTGTCTTGTAGGAAAGGAGGTGAGTTCTAGGCAGCTGTATTCCACCATCCTGGAACTCTAGAGCAAATATGCCTTTTTGCTGGGGGCTTCTGAGTCTTGAAACATAGTTAAAGACTCCCTGGTCTGTAGCCACAGACATGGTCATGGGTTTTATTTTCTTTATGCTGTTACTTTCTACATCAAGGTCCCCCACCCACCCACCCAAAAGTTTCCTGGTATTGAGATTGACTTTATGTTAAGCAGGAGCTATTAATTTAATTGTATTTCTTTCCTAAATGGGCACTCATTTGTCTGGACAGTGCATGCACTTGTTTTTTATTTTGACATCTGGTCATTTCCCCTAGCCAGAGCTAGCCTGTTAACATTCCAGGTATGAAGCTGAGCAGAAGTAAGATAACTTGGAATGTAGGATCGGGGCCAGTGAAGAACAAGGTCTTGACCAGTGAGTCCTTGGAAGCCACCAGAATCAGCCCACCTGCTTGGATCTCTTTTAGACTCAATAGATTGCTTTTGCATGACTCAGTAGTTACAAGCAGTATGAGCTCCACAATAGAAGACTCTTCTAGAAAGGAACGTGGCCTATTGCTGTTGCTAACGATGAGGGCTCTTCTGCTTTGTGTTGTCTGCTTATAACAGAGACCTAGATTTCACATGATTCTTTTTACCATGTTCTCAAATCCTACCTTTAGCTATCATAGGAAACCTTTCCATTGAAGATAGGAGCAGACAGGAAGTATCTCTCTTGTCAGACTCAGGGCAAGCTCTCTGATCTCTTTGTCAGGAGTTTCTTAGGTTTTGATTGGTTTCTTGGCAAGGTGCACACGGTTCTTTTACCATGTACCCGCTCCCTGTCAAAGGGTGCATTGTCTGACAAATGGCACTATATGTTTATTCAGCCTTCATCTACTCTATATAGTTTCCAGTGGGTTGAACTGCTATTGGCAACCTCAGTGCCATGACTAGAGATACGGCCAATGGAATCTTCCTAATTTAAAATTGTTGAGGTTGAGGGTGTGGGAAAACACTTTCTGGGACCATCTTTAAAATCATATATTATTTTTCTATACAGAATATTTCTTCCTATATTTATTGGATCCAACCTATTATTGGATCGATTAGCACTCTAAGAACATGGGCTCAACATGAGACAGTTTATCCATCCCCCTAAACTAGCTGTATTGGTTACTTTTTGTTGCTGTGACAAAATACCAGGCCTGAGGCAAGTTAGGATTTCAGAATCTATAATCACAAAGAAGGCATGGCTGCAGGTGCATGGAGCAGGAAGCTGGGTGATCACAGTTTCTCACATGCAAAGATGAGAGAGTCAACTCTGAGAGAGGTGAGGCTATCAAGTGGTAGCTCTCAGCTTTACTAATGCTGCGACCCTTTAATACAGTTCCTCATGGTAGGGTGACCCCCCCCCCAACCATACAGTTATTTTGTTGCTACTTCATAACTATAATTTCATTACTGCTATGAATCATAATATAGATATCTGAGTTTTCCAATGGTTTTAGGTGACCCTGGTGAAAGTGTTCTTTGACAAACCCCGCCCCCAACAAGGGGTTGTGACCCAAAGTTTGAGAACCACTGTGATAAAGTCTCAAAACCTGCTTCTAATGATATGCTGTTTCTAGTAAGACATCACTGCCATCATTACCACACACACAAAAGGTTCTATAACTTCCCACATGACCTCCAACTGGGGACAAACATTCAAATGCCTGAGCTATGGGTGATTTTTCCTATTCAGATCAGAATGCTATCACCATAGATAAGGCTAGCTTTAGTCCCTTTATTCTAAGTACGTGACTTTTTAAAAGCAGACAAAAAGCAATTATTTCTGCAACCTTTCTGCATTCAGCTCGGTCTGTGCTCTGGATTGGTGAGTTTTTAGGAGCCGGGAGCAGATGACACACGGGGCATCTACATTTTACTTTCTGGAAATTTAAGACCTTAAAATAACCCTGTGTGCTTTGAGGAGTAGGTCTTGTCTGACATATTCGAGGACTGATGATTAAAAACTCTTTTAAGCTGTACCTTTCTCCTAACGATTGTTAGATGTTCTTCGACTTTGGCAAGATGTCTCCTCAACAGACAAAAAGTACTCTAGCCACTGACATAATGTGACATAGAAAGGAAGCTTAGAAGAGAGACTCTTATCGCTTTATAAACTTAAAACCTTTGGTGTGATAGTGCACATGGACAGACAGCCGTATCTGGGCGGGAGGTGTTGCCCAGGGCTCCTAACCTTTTCCCTAAGGCAAGCTGTAGCCCCATATGAACCAGAAGGATAGGCTTCCTAGGACCTCTTGATAACGGAACATTGTAGGCTCCCTGAACTTGGCACATCTGGAGAGGACCTGGAAGCTCCAATGCCTGCAGTACACTTCTTACCCTAGGCACCTCATTATCTACACTTGCAATTAGCATTTATAATAAACAAGTAGGCATGAGAACGTCCCCAAGTTCTGTGAGCCTCTTGAACAAGTTAATAGGATCTGCAGAGGGAGTTATGGAAGCCCCTATCTGTAGCAGGTCAAACAACCTGTGTCTTATGACCAGCAAGCAAAGGAGGGTGGGGCTGTCTAGGGCTGTGTGTGTATTAACCCTGTGATACCTGATCCTGCTGCCAGGGAGGTGGTGTCAGAATGAGCTGTATTGGTGATACTGGGTGGTGGTTGCAAATTTTCTTACTTGCTTAGTGTATAGATGGGGGGGAAAAAGCCCCATATATCAGGTGTTGGACATTATCTGTGTTGAGAAGGTATTAGGACAGAAATTAAGTTTGAGATTGTTTTTCCTTTGTAAACTTCAGAAAGTCATACTATCTATTTATAACTATATGAAAAAAGGGTCTAATAAACACAAAAGGACCTGAATGTAGCTTAGGTATCCAGTGACTAAAGAAGATGCTGGGACAATGTCATACAAGGCATGGATCTTGTAAGTGAAATAATTCTATTCATTCTTCCAGTGTCTTATTCTAAGCTTACACGCCACGGTTAGTGTCCCTCACACTTGTAGGTGCCATGCTGAGTTGTAACTCAATATCAACATCAGCATCTACGCAGTGTAGCCATTCAAAGAAAGCATCTTACGGTAAATGGGGCCTCGGAAGAGCCTTCCACCCTTCTCAGTGTTGGACACGTGACTCTCAATACAAGTTGGTTCTTATGCAGCATGGTTGTGCTTGCCTATAATCCCAGTGCCTTGGAGGAAGACCTCTGTGAGTTCAAGGCCAGCCTGCTATAGAGATCGAGTTTCAGCCCAGTCATAGCTACAGAGTAAGGCCCTCTCTCAAAAGGCAAACATTTGTCGTTGTTGTGGGATATTTATTTTCCTTTCCATGCCAAACGTTGCACAGAGGGCTGTGCCATGCAAACATATACTTCCTCACGGAGCTACATCCTGAGTCCCAGTAAGGGCTTTTATCCTTCGCTGTTTGCTTTTACTGAAGTTATAAATGCGATTCTGTTAGCTGATGCTAAGTGATGTCCCTTCGAGTTTTCGGAAATTAGAAATCATCTTTTCTCTAAAATTATTGACGTACCAATTCCTAGGTATTCATGTGAAGCATCAATTAATTTCCTGGTTAAATTCTGTGCCTGGGCCGGGCAGACTGAAGTTAACTCTGTGTGTCTGTTGTCTTCAGACTTGGCCATCTCAGTACAGAGTATAACTGCACTGTTCAACAGAAGGTAAGAAGTATTAGGGTTGCTACGATTAGTTGCGACCTTCAGCGTATTCTCTATGTGACTGCTTTGAATAAACTATGGGGTAGGATGCAATCAGTACTAGGCTAAGCACTTGATGAAGACATCAATTTACTGGTGTTTCTGTATCCCCTGTCAGTTGATAGGTATTGGCCATGCTCCATTTGAGGCCAGATGTATGCATACGCTCTAAGAGGGCACAGAAATGAATGGCACATCCTATGTCTTCGATTCACTGAGGGCCTTGTCTTGCTTTCCAATGTTTGCTTTTCTTTTCCTTTGACTAATTATATTATGATTGTGCTTGAGATTCATCAGTAAAGTTTCAAAAATGATTCTTAAACATTATGGCAGGCCTTTGTACCTACTCAAATGACCTAAGAGGGATACATGTTGATGTTACAGGTACCTGTGGCCCTTTTTCTATAGCTCTACCCTATGAGACTGCAGATACTGTGTTCTGGCCAGAATGCAGTGTCCCTGAACTTCATAAAATGCTGCAGTTAGCATTATGCTATCTGTGAGCTTCAGGCTTGAAAATCAACTGTGTATAATTTTTAGTAAAGCTGATTTTACCAAGAATACTATCATTTTTAAGATACATATTATATATATGAATAATATGTGTTATTGATTACATATGCTATGTATCATATCAATATACATCATAATATATAATATAGTATAATAATATAAGATAAATATACCTTTAAAAAGTTTACATTTTTTATATTATATGTTTTATAAATTATATATATTTTATGTAAATATATAATAATTTAAAAGTATACATATACTTTAAAAAGGTACATACACACACCAGACACACACACACACAAACCTGGAACACCTATAGAACATGAGTTAAAAAACAAAGCTAATTTTACTTTTAGGATGTTGTTCAGTTGAGAATCATCTTAGGAACAGAATTTTCCTCTCACTAAAGTTTCCATGCTTCATTAAAAAGCTAATGACATTTCTTTTTAGGCAAGTTTTAGAATTCATGTAATTATACTCCCAAAGTACATTTTGTTAAACCTCAGGTCTTACATGGAGGATGAGAATAAAAGGGCTTACTTATTTGCTGGACCTACTGGCCAGCTATTTACTGTTGACCTATATGTCATTCACTTATTCTAGAATGAATCAAGGTACATTCATTCTCAAGGAAGGATTACAGGCTACAGTCAAATATGCAAGCATTTAATCACAATGTTGACTGGTGATTTCTATAGGGGTATATAAGTCACTTTAGTGGGAGCAAAGGAACAGAGAACACCCGTAAAACTTACCTGGTAGATAGATAAAAATAAGTGTGCCTTCAGATTGGCTGGCTCTGAAAGGCTAAGTCAAGTCTATTCAGAATATCCCCTGAACTTGATGGAAAAAGAATTACATTTTTATTAGAAGGGTGATGCTTAGAGATAATGGGTGTCACCGTGGGAAAATCAAACTGAAGCATGATTCTAAGGAAAAGGATATTTATTCATCAGTGCTTCTCAATCTGGGGGTCAGATGATCCTCTCACAGGCCTAAGACCATGGGATACCAGACACATTATGGTTAGTAACAGCAAAATTGCAGTTATGAAGTAGCAACGAAAATAATTTATGGTGGGTGGGTCACCACTCATGAACGGTATTGAAGAGTCGTGGCGTTAGGAAGGTTGAGAACCACTGCTGTAGATACTGAATGCAGAAAAGTTGTGATTTGGGTGCAACTTGCATTTTAATTATGCTGAGAGAGAGCGATTTGTCTACTTGAGTGATCATGTGGGATCACGGTTTGTAGCACATTCCAATGGCTAAAGTTGGTGGCATCTCGAAGCTGATGTAAGGAATTAGAGAAATGTTCAGAATTATTGCCTGGCAGATGGTTCATTGCCACTGACGAGATAGGCTGTGTAAGGCGAAAGTAAAAGAACAAATTGAGCATGCGATATACTGTGTAAACACTCAGCAGAGGAAATCCGAGTAGCCGCATTGACTGGCGGTTGGATAAATGGATTCAGAGGTGAGAAAAGAGATGTGGACCAGGAACAGAGGCAAGGAGGGTTGTGTATATAGACAGAGCCAATGAACTAGGCTAAGGACGCTGGGGAGTGTGTGTGCTTAGGAAACCGAGAGGTCCCAGCTTGTACTCTGCGGGCCACAGTGGGTTGATATGATGACACAACCTTAACCCTACCCTCTTTCCAGCCTACAGAACACCGTGTTCCATGTCTGTAGTAGAATGCTTTAGTAATCTACATTCCACTCCAGTTTAACAAAGACAACCACGTTGTTTCCTTCAAGTGAGTCTACTACAAGGACCTTAATTAGAGGCAGAGTCTGAGCTACCGGCGTGACTAGGACATCATTAACGCTGACAAACTTCTTCATACATATTTATTTACAGTGTGAATAGCAGCGTTACTAATCGCCATGGGGCTCTTGGCCCAAAGACTCTTCTGTTGTCCGAGTCCGTAACTCTAAAGTGTGTCTCCAATGGGGACAACATAGCACCCCTTAAAGGCAAATTTTGGTCTTTGAGAAAAAGACCCCAGATTCTAACCTTGTGGTATCCATAGCTTAGCCCTCTCTAGCAAAGGAGTACTTTTATTTCTTAGTACTTAGTTTTCTACACTGGGGGGAATTTAAATTAAAATGTAAAATTCTCCTTATCAGCCAATAATGGGAAGAAAAATTGAAAACTGAGATTTATTATTTTAGAAACATTAAAATCACTTTATAATTGTAGGTTAAAAGGTAAAACACTGCAAAAAAAAAAAAAAGATAAAACATTGCATGCTTCTTATGAGGAACCTGGATTTAAGTGTGTGTGTGTGTGTGTGTGTGTGTGTGTTAATATAAAATCAGAAGAAGGCTATTTGGGGGACAGAGACCAATGAGAAAGATCAGGAAGAACTGGGGATGGTGGCAGCAGGCATATATTATGAGAGCAGAATTATTGATGTGCTTACACATATGGTCTTAGACTGAAATCCATCATTTTATGTAACTAAAAACATGAATAAAATAATTTACAGATGAAATTATTTTTAGCTTTTTTCCTTATGGCATCTGTGCTATTTAGTTTTTTTAAAAATAACTTATTTAATTTAATTTTACGTGTATTGGTGTGAAGGTGTCACATCCCTTGGAACTGGAGTTACAGACAGTTGTGAGCTGCCATGTGGGTGGTAGGAATTGAACCTGTGTCCTTTAGAAGGGCTCTTAACCATAGAGCCATCTCTCCAGCCCCACCTGCTATTTAATTTTTAACAACTTGACACAAGTTGTGTCACCTAGGAAGAGAGACCCTTAACTGAAGAATTACCTCAGTCAGATTGGCCTGTGCAACATATCTGTGGAGCATCTTCTTGATTGCTAATTGGAGGATAAGCCCACCATGGGCATTACTATCCCTAAGCAGGTGGACCTGTGCTGTGGAAGTTGTGGCTGAACAACGAGCCAGGCAGTAAGCAGATTTTCTCTATGCTTCTGCCCCTGTTTGAGTTCCTGCCCTTGCAACAGATGGATTGTTACCAGGGAGAGTAAGGTAAAATAAGTCTTTTCCTCCCTTCCTGCTTTTCTTTATGATGTTTATCACAGCAACAGAAAGCAAACTAGGACATAGCTTTGTGTGTGTGTGTGTGTGTGTGTGTGTGTGTGTGTGTTCACACGCATGGGAGTTCAACAGAAAGAACAAAACAGAAATCTAACCTAAATCTAATGTGACAAGTTTTTGCATCTATTTAATGTAGGCTATATAGAAAATGTGAGACTCTAATTACATAATTATTCAGCAAGAAGATTTATTTGGGGCCTTGACTAATTTTTTTTTCTATTTGATCTTCAAAAGATCTGACTCTTTTGGGGTTTTAGTCCACATATTTAATAACCAAATATGTATAAATCATTTGGTCACTGGAAACTTACTTAAATACACTGGACCTAGTAACTGGACCTTTGATGTGATGGTATGAGAATCAGTCATGGGTCTAAAGATACTGTGTGAAAATGGAGACAGCATCTATACATCTTATGTGTAAAAAGGATCCAGGGGAAGGTTAGGGAGCCTACTGTGAGCATATCCCTAGCAAGGTGAGCCACAGCTAATCCTACCATTGGCTGATGCTGTGGAGGATGCAGCTGCTGGCTGTTGTCATGGGTTACATGATGGTGTTGCCACCAACGGCAGTACCATCACCCTGTGTACATGCCAACAAGACATTGTGCAAACAGTGCCACTCTGGCTGAGATGGGCCTTTGATTCTTTGTTGGGTATTCCATTTTGTGTCAAAGAGTAGACAGTACTCCCTGCCGGAGTCCAGGGAATATTTCAGCCCTGGCTTCCATTGTGAAGCACAGGATTGCTCTCCACTTACCTAGAGATCTCCCTTAAATCGAGTGAGGATTATATATTGAGAAGCCAATATCAATATCAATAGACTAATGTTTGAACAGCTTGTAGTATCTTGATACATTTACAAGCCCTGATTCTTTGTATATTGTAGAGAATATTTCCTTTTTTGAGATAGGAAAACTAAAGCTCCCAGGGTTAATTGGCTAACCCAAGGCTGGTAAATGATGAGACTAACCTATGTGGGTGCCTGTCATGTGACAATCCTAGATACATTCACACAGTTGCTTAGTTAAACCTCACAGTATAAGGATCACCATTACTCTTCATATTTGTCAACAGAGGGATTTACCCAGATTTTCTGAGCAAAAACTTATTCTCACCCTACATCCCGGTGAGTCTGCCTTCCCTCCTGCACCCAATTCATCATGTCTATACCAGCTATTATAGTGTTATGCTTGCATCCCAAAGGTATTTGTTGAATAAATTCATGTTCGAAAGCCTTCCCTGAGGTTCTGGGCACAGGACCTTATTGTGCAAAGTTATTTTCTGACAAGTTCTCCCCAGAGCACTGGTCAGTGAGAAATGGAAACTGGTCTGTTCCTAGAGGTAGACAATTATGAAAATATGTATATTTTCACGTCATATATGCCTCAAGAATGTAGACAGTACCAAATGTTGGGAATGTAAAACAGACATGTCCGTGTGCTACACATCCGACAGGATGGGTTATTCACTGTCACGGTTTTAGCCTTCTCTTTGGTGCCTGTAAATCTTAGGAGTCCTTTTTTCTCTCTCAAGTGGCTCGTGATTGTGGTGGATGTCTCAGTGATCATAGCCCCTGAATAGGATAAGGCGTCACTCGGTGTCTTTTTGACTGGGATGGATGCCTGAACACCTGTGCATCCAGGCTGCCAGCTCCCAGCACAGCGAATGCCAGGCTTCGGCCGCACATTTGGAGGACTTCATTCCGAGGCGTAGCTCCAGTGCTCTGCGTTCCGAAGCTGTTCTTCGTAGACGTGAATGCTTGCAGACTGCCCTGTGCTTCATTTCCTTGCTTGTCTTTCTCGATCGGATCCTTGTCAGTTTATACCAGGTTTTATCTTCTTCGTTTGGCTGTCTCCCTACCCATGTTATCTTCTTCCTCTCTTTCAGAAGTGATCTGATAGAATGAATGTTGAATTAACACGCACGTTGATATGTGTGTGACTATTGTGAAGGGCCTTGATGTAAATGCTCTTTTAAAAAGAAGGTTTATTTTATTTTAAATTATGTGTATGTGTATGGATAGGTGCATGCAGGTACCTGTAAGCTACTGCAGGACATTAGATACCCTGGAACTAGATTTACAAGCAGTCCTGATGCCTGGATGTGGGTGCTGGGATTTCAACTCCAGTCTTGTAAGACCAAGTGCTGCTGTGTCATCTCTCTAGCCTGGTCTGCTCTACTCCATGTTTTGGTAGCATGGATACACGAACCGGTCTTCAGACCTGTACTCTGGTTGGCTTCCTGAGCACAGAGCTGAGAGAGTAGAGAGGCTTGTGCTATGGCCATTCTCTCACTACCTCTACCATGAAGTCCTGGGCCTCCAGGCAAAGGAGCGGCCATAGGAAAGCCTAGAGACCTAAGCTCTGTGGAGTCGACCTTGGTTTGAAAACTAAACTTTCAGGTGCCAAACCTGGGGCTGTCTAAGCTGCTGGCTCAATACATCTCCTCAGGAAGATGTAAGTGCGCGTTCTGACAGCCGGCTTCCTATCTGCACCGTGTGCCATAGGTTTAAACAACAATGTTGAGAACCTCTGCTCAGCATCTAGTTGAGGTAGCCTCTTACAGCGAGGAGCCACAATGATGCGCTAAAGTTATGTAGGATGCGGTAGCCAGCGGGGAAAGGTTATCTGAGCAAGACGTGAAAATGCTAGACTGTACTTAGATCCATCATGGTCCTCTCTCAGTTTCTCAGCAAGTCTGCCTGGCAGGAACGAGACCTTCCATTGCTGTTAGAACTGAAGCCCAGGGTGTGGGATGAAACATGGGATTTGGAAAAGATGTGGGGGCAGGGGAATCTGCATTAAAATGATGTCTTTAGGTAAAAACATGTGTTTTTATATAAACAGGAAAATCTAACAAATGGTTTTTTTTTTTTAAACTTTCTAAACAGCACTATAACTTGGGATTTAGACTTTGCAAATATAGGGCAATATCACACGCATTCACACCACGGAGATAAAATTATGCGTGAATAATATTTTTTTTTCACAGAATTGCTCTCTCAACTCTGAAACTTCCTTTTCACAACATCACTAAACATGCAAATGGGAATTGTTTATGATTAGTATGAGGAAGGGTGCTAACTTCAAAACCCTAAACTTGGATCTTGATTTATATAACTTAAGAGACTCTGAAGCTTTGTCCTGTAAGTTAGAACGTATCACAGATGTAGTACGACTATCTTAGGAGGTATCCTAACCGCCAACTCTTTTTAACTCTTCTAAAAATATTTTTATAGATCAAATTTTATTTTTGCCATCTGGCCAATGTATTATTAATAATACACCTGTATGTATCATTAGGTCTTTAGTTAGGATTTGATTACTTCACTGGCATGTAAATACTGAGGGGGGGACTTTTAATTAGAATGGAACACCAGGAATTGAGTTCTTCTAGACACATGGATGGAATCAGATGTCCAGGGAAAGTATAAGAATGTCTATATACATTGTCACATATGCACCTGTACATATACTACATTGCCCACTAGGTGTGAGTAATTCTCAGCCTGGGGCTCAAACAGCCCTTTCACAGGGGTCGCCCAAGACCATTGGAAAACACAGGTATTTATGTTATGCTTAGTAACAGTAGCAGAATTACAGCTATGAAATAGAAATGAAAATGACCATGATGGCATGCTCACCACCACATGAGGCGCTGCATTAAAGGGTCACAGTACTAGGAAGGTTGAGGACCGCTGTGTTAGCCGTTTTAAGCCTTGTAAGTGTAGACTGGGGGTCTCTTTTGTTCCTTTTGTTCCCAGCACCTGACAGTGAATCCTTAGTTTACAGAGTGGATGGTTGAGTAGTGGCTTATTTTGGCTTTGATTCATTGATTTTTTTTTTTTTTTTTGAAATTAGAGCTTTTTTTCTCCTGCTTAAGTCACAGAGAAATGTGTTTCCTGGTGCCATATTTATATGTGCATTACTGTGTTCTGTTCTTATTTGCTCCTATCCCTCCATCTTCCATGTGCTCATCCTTGTCCCACCAGTGGTCCCCGTTCTGCCTGTTTTCATGACATATATATTCTATACCCTCTCGTTACTCCCTCACCCTCCCTAGACCTCCCCCTCCTCTCCCATAGTTCTCAATTCTCACAATGCACACGCCCCTTCATTCAGTCTGCATAAGACAGAAAACGTGCACTTGTTCCTCAGGCCACCTTATTACTAATCCTTAGTTCCATCCCCACCTCACTTTGCTTCGCATAATAAACCCCAGTTCCATCCATTTCCCTGAAAATGTCACAATTTTATTTTGATTTCTTGTCAAAAAAAATTCTATTGTACACACACCACACGTACCGCATTTCTTTTATCCATCCATGCAATGATAGACGTCAAAGCTGCTTCTATGTCCTAGCTGTCGTGAACACTGCAGCAGTAAGCATGGATGGACAAGTGTCTCTGTGGTGTGCTGGCTTAGAGTCCTGTGAGTGTGTTATACCCAGAACCTGTTATACCCAGGAGTGGTGTAGTTAGCTCAGGTGGTAGATGGACTTTTAGTTTATGTATCTCTGTGTGTGTGTGTGTGTGTGTGTGTGTGTGTGTCCATAATGCCTCACCAGTTTACAGTCTCACAATCATTTGGAGTTCTTCTGAGAACTCTCTCTTCAATGTATTAGCCCATTTGTCAATCAGATTATTTAGCTTTTTTCTAGTATTCAGTTTTTGCCAGTTTTTGAAATATATATTCTAGATATTAATTACATGAATAGTCATCAAAGACTTTTCCGCCCATTCCTTAGGCTGGCTTCTCACTTGGATGATCATCACCGTTGGTGTGCAGAAGGTTGTGTGTGTGTGTGCATATAATATGTATATATACAATATATATTTGTATATATTATATATAATTATGTATATATAATGTGATTTATTAAATTTGAATTCCATTATTGATAAAAAAAATTCCAAGCAGTTTTTTTTCCATTTTAAAAACACTTCCTTCAGAAACAATGCATACTTGAAAAAGAAATATTTAAAACACTTTAGATATTAACAATTCTTACAGGACTTTCAAGTACCTTGGGTGGAGCAAGATAAAAACCTTTATTGGGCCAATTTGAGCTTCCTTAATCAGACATAAAGTAATACCTAGGGTACATTTTGTTATATTAGTGTAAGACAACATTATTGAAAACTATTTTTAAAATAATCTTATACTTCAGATTCTATGAACCAAATTGATTGTTCTAGTCATCATGGTCACACTGTTCTAACTTTCTTTTCCTTTTATTGAAAGTAGATTTTTTTCCACACATAATATATCCTGATTTCCCCCTCTGTCTACTCCTTCCAGTTCCTCCCCTCCTCCCCATCCCATCCCTTTCTCTGTCTCTCATTAGAAAACAAACAGGTTTTCTAAAGAATGATAATAAAACATAATGTATATTGATGTATATTATATGGTATAACACACACAAACACACACACACACAACATTGAAGTTGGACAGGAAACCAAGAAAAGACATAAGAATCAGAGACCCACTGGCTCCACACTCAGGAATCCCATAAAAACATTAAACTGGAAAAAAAAAATATATATATATATATATATATATATATATATATATATATATGCATGCAAAGGGTCTGTTGCAAACCTGTGCAGACCCATGCAGGTCCTGTGCATGCTGCTTCAGTCTCTGTGCATATGACCTTGCCCATGTTGATTTAGATAGCCTTGTTTTCCTGGTGTCCTCCAACCCCTCTGCTTCTTACACTCTTTCTGCCTCCTCTTCTGAGGGATTACCTGAGCCATAAGGGGAGGGATTTGATGAAGACATCCTGCTAAGAGCTGAATGTTCCCAGGTCGCTCACTATCCTGTAGTGGTCTGGCAGTGAGGTTCTGTATTTGTTCCCATCTGTTGCTGGAGGAAGGTTCTTTGATGATGGTTGAGCCAATACCATGCTGTTTTTATTACTAAAGCTTTGTGGTACAGCTTGAAGTGGGGGAATAGTGAATCTTCCCACAGGTTTATCATCATTACCATCATCACCATCACCACCACCACCACTATCATCATCGACACTATTTAGGATGGTTTATTGATTTCAGCCCTGAGTTTGATTATTTCTTGCCCATCTACTCTTTTCAAGTGTGCTTTCTTCTTTCTTTTTCCCAGAGCTGTTAGGTTGCTAGTATGGGGTCTCTCTTCAGTCATTTTGTTTTCTGGGTTGTTTTTCATGTAGGCACTTCGTGTAAGAGCTTGTCTCTTAGAAACTTTTTCCTTGTCTCCCCGAGAGTGTGGGTATCCTGTGCATTTGTTTTCATTTCATTATACAAGCTCTTACTTTGTTTCTTAATTTCTGCCTTCAACCATTTTTCATCGGTAGAGAGTTGTTCAGTTTCCCTGAGTTTGTAAGCTTTCTGTTGTTTCTGTGGTTGTTGATATCCAGCTCCCATTTCTGGTGGTCTGATAGGTGCGGGGACTATTTCAATAGATCTTGTATCTGTTGGGACTTGCCTTGTGTCCAAGTATGTAGTCAGTTTTGGAGAAAGTACCATGAGGTGCTAAGAAGAAGGTATTTAGGAGAAGTGTTCTGTAAATATGTTAGATTACCTGATCTATAGGATCAGTTAGCTCCAGCACCGCTGTTTAGTTTTTGTCTGGATGTCCTGTCTATCGACAAGAGTCAGGTATTAAAGTCTCCCACTATTGGTGTCTGAGGGTCAGTCTGTGATTTAAGCTATAATAGTGTTTCTTTCACAGACTTTGGTGCCCTTGTGTTTGAGTATAGATGACAAGAATTAAAATGTCTTCTTGGTGAATTTTTGGTGAGTATGTACTGTCCTTCTTTATCTCTCCTTATCAGTTTTGGTTTGAAGTCTATTTTGTTAGACATTAAAATGGCTACATCAGCTTGCTTTTGGGCCCCTTTGCTTGGAATATCTTTTTCTAACATTTTACCCTAAGTTATATCTGGTCTTGTCTTTGTTGGGTACATGTTTTGTTCCTTGGCTTCTATTCCATTTCTGTTTTTTTTTTGAGAGATGGGTGGCTCTGTGTTGCCTAGTGGTAAATCATTCTGGGGTCCTAAGAAGTGTGACCCTTTGGGGTTCCAGGTACATTGTGTTTCTGTCATCCGACACTCAAGAGTGGGGATGGGTGGAGGGGTTGCAGGGTTCATAGGAGAGAGGAAAGTAGGGTATTTCATTAGGATTTGCTTTGTCCCCTGTGAATGGGGGCAGACAGTAAGAAGAAGCCATAGCAGGGCTCTGCTACAGAGCTGGGGATGAGACTGGGGCATTGGACTGGGAAAAATAGAAGAATAGGTGAAGATCTGCAGTTAGTCTACTTCCTGGTCAGAGTGGCCTGTGGGTTCCCAGAGACTGCCTGCTAGAGCTTGGGGCTGAGATAAAGCACTGAGTCTGGGAGAAAGGTTAGAAGAGAAAGATCTGTGTGGTCCAATGTGGGGAGCTGACAGTAGGCGGATATCATCCCTGCAGCCATCTTGGGCCATCTACCCTGATAAGAGACTTGTTTACAATAGCCTACAACAGCTGAGCACACTCTGATAACATCTTGCTTTAGATACCCAGGATCTTCCCTTGGGTGTGTGAGACTTAAAAGTGTGATTTAGAGCTGAGGCTTTTTTTTTTTCTTTTCTTTTCTTTTTTTTTTTTTTGCTTTTTGAGACAGGGTTTCTCTGTGTAGCCCTGGCTGTCCTGGAACTCACTCTGTAGACCAGGCTGGCCTCGAACTCAGAAATCTGCCTGCCTCTGCCTCCCAAGTGCTGGGATTAAAGGCGTGCGCCACCACCTCCCGGCTGAGGCTTAAGGATGTGACTTAGAGATCAGATTTAGAGACAAGGCATGACTAAGGGCATGACTTAAAGGCGTGACTTAGAGGCATGGCTTAGAAGTGAGACATATAAAAGGCGAGAGGCAGACAGAAGAAAGCAACAGATTATTAGGCACTGGGGAGTACAACTTGGAGTACAACTTGGAACTAGGAATTAGGTTAGAGAGTACAACTTAGAGTACAGCTTGGAGTAGGAATTAGGCATTGAGGAAGAAGACTTATTAGGTATTAGGCACTTGGCACTTGGAGGAAGAACTTGGAATTAGACATTAGGCACTTAGCACTTGGAAGAAGTAACTTGGAACTTGGAGGCACTAGGGACTAGGAACTAGGGACTAGGAACTCAGGAGTTAGGACTTGGACTAGGAAGAGAGACCGAAGAATAAATGGGATTGAATCACATTCTGTCTGCTCTCCATTCTTCACATCCATCCTTACTCTCTCTCTTGCTGAACCCCAACCCTCAGACTGGAGCAGCTTGGGGTAGTGCGGGCTAACAAGTTAGTCCCCAAGACTTTTGGCAGTGCAGGTTCCAACATTGACAGAGCTGGTCCGCAACATTTTGGCCCCCAAATGTGGGGTAGCTCAGGCCGCAACAGTCCAAGATCTCTGTGGTCCTCTGGAGAGGGCAGTGGAGGAAGGGAGGCTGCAGGGGGGTTTTCTGCAGAGTTGAAAATGAGACTGGGGGTTGGAATTGGAGAAGTTAACCTACCTGCTTCCCTGGGCAGAGTGGCCTGTAGAACGTTTAAAAATTCATGTATTCCCATTTTTCAGTTCATGGGAGTATTCCTTGTGTTGTTGGAATTTTTACAGAATGTTCCTACCTAGGCTTATCTCTTCCAGTATGTTCTTCTAAAAGCGTCAAAGCTTCATGTCCCATGTAAAGGACTTGGGCCTATTTTGAACTATCTTTTTGTGCCTGGTGAGAGATACGTATCTATTTTCGTTATTTTACCTATGAATATTCAGCTTTCCCCAGCACTATTTGTTGAAGATGATGTCTTTCCTCTGGTATTTGTTTGAATATTAATGAAAGATTAGGTGTTTATAGTTTTCTGGATTTATGTATGGATTTTTCTAATCTACTTTGTCTACTCCCTGAGTCTGGTTTTCTATTGGCTTGTGGCTAGCTGTTATTAAGGCTTAACAGGTTTTCCCTTAAGAAGTCCTGAATGCAAAGCCAACAGTGGCTTGTTCTCTGGTGCCAGGTAAGTAGTATCTATACTGTACCTAGGCTTTGAACTTGGTGAATCCCTGCTGAGGGCTTCCGTTGTGCAGGACCTTTGCGCCTGAGAGGCGGTTGCTATGACTAGTTGACTGCTCCTTCTCTTGCAGGCATTTCCTGTTTTGGAGTCTTCCTTGTACCACCTGGGATCTGCAGCTCCTGCCACAACAGATTTCCTAACGGGCTGCAGGACTGCATGTTTCAACCCCATCTTCTCAGACCCACCCCCGGCCATCTAAAGGGCTTTCAAATGTGACAGATACCTTTCTGTATCTCACTCCTAGTGGCTTATGTGAACACCTCTGCTTCAGTCTGCAGGACTGAGGTTTTTTTTTTTTAGAGAGTTAAGCAAACGTATGTGGCTCTTAAAATTACAAACTAGGAATTGTCATGACCACGTCTTCTGTTTTGAGTTAAAATTTATTTTTGAAAATCAATGCTAGAAAATGATTTCCTTTAGATCATTGCTGTGTAGAGTGTGGTTCACTTTTAGTATCCAGCTTACCCCGAGGGGATTTGTAACAATACAGAATCTTGGGTCCTGTCCTGTATCTGCTGAATCAGCATTTATATTTAATGATTACCTCTTGTGATCCTTGTGTGTACTGGAACTTGAAAAGTAGCCATTCTGGATGACTTATACTTGACATCTCAGTGAAGAGACATTGACACATTTATGGGAAATTTTAAAAGGATCAAGAAATCGTGTGTGTGTGTGTGTGTGTGTGTGTGTGTATACATATATAATTTCTTGATCCTTTTTAAATACACACACACACACACACACACTTCAGCCCCAAAGCCAGCATCTTACTTAGTGATGAAATTCATTCCTAAGACAGTCATAAGACAAGGGTGGCCAGAATCACTCCTATTGTCTAAAACCTGTTTAAAACTGTCTGTCATCCAGTATCACTAGAGGAAGGAGCATGAGTCTGAGAAGCGGCAGCATTGGAGTCATCCTCCGCAGCACGTACTTCTGAATAAGCATGAGAACCTGAGTTCAGATTCTCTGTACCCACGTAAGTGAGGCATGGTGGTACATGTGTAATCCCAGCACCAGGACATGGGAAAGAAGCAAGTGGATCCCAGGGGCTTTCTGGCCAGTCAGCCTAATTGATGCAATGGGTTCCAGGTGCCGAGAGAGATCTTCTCCAAAAACTAAGATGGAAAGAAATAAGAGCATGGGACCTGCTGGTGTCCTCTGACATCCATCCATGAGCACAGGTGCCCGTCTATATGCCTACACAACATACAAAGCAAAGGGAAAAGTCACCTGGATTTATAGGTCACGTGATAGTGAGCCTGAGTAATGTTTTCAAATCTCTGAAAACACTGCTTAGACACTTAAGTTGTTAAAGTAGCAGAGTTTAAAATTAGTGTAGAGGGGAAGCTGATGAGAGGGTTCAGTAGGGAAAAATGCATGTCACAAAACTCTGTTGACACGTGTTCACCCTCTAGAACCCACAGTGAAAGAACCAGTTTCTAAAAGTTGTCCTCTGAGCTCCACATGTGCTCTACATATGTGTACCCCACACACACCACACACTAAAAAATAAATAAAGTGGATATACTTATTAAATTAGCATATGGAAAGCAATAAATTTCATATGTAAAAAATAACCAAGAAACTATACAAATTTGTTTTTAAATTGACACAGAATACCTGAGCAGACATCTAATAATTACTGATTAAAATCTATGGGTACAGTGTCCCTCAAGTATGTCGAAATAGTAATGGAGATAGAAAGACAGACTGAATTTGAATAAGAAAAATTTATTACCATAAAAATATACACATTGGTTTTCTTCTTTGAAGTTTAAAAAATTGATTATGTCTTTCATTTTGAACAACTAAATATAAATGGCTTTAAAAAAAAACTTAAAAAAAAAACTAATGAGTACAAACTCCGGTTTAAGCCAGATGTTAAAGCACTTTAAAAAAAAAAAAAAAAAAAAGCAAACTAATTTATTTTTCAGAGTCTAAAACCTTCTGTGAGCAGCCTCCCTGGTGTGTGTGTAGATGCATCTTGGAGTAGTGGATGCATATGTCACTGGCTTCGCCACGGTGCCTGTAGCTCTTGCCATCAGAATGCAAGGCAACAATGTGGATAACTCTTCTTCAAATGCCAAAGGGGAGAGCCTGGCCTCAACTTGTCAATCCTGGTGGAGGCTGTGGTTATATCTCTGGCTTCTTGACCCCCTGGCGGCACCACATGGTCATAGTTGGGAGAGAGTGTAACTGAGTTGATGGGACATTGTGTTTGGAAAGTCTTCTGATATTCAAGACTCGTGGAGTCAAATTGCTTGGCTGTACTGTCCTTGGATGTGGTGACAAACATGGTCATGTCTCTAGACGACTGGATGACACTGACCTGCTGTGGTGTTCCTTAAGATTAACTAAGACCTCTCCAGACTTGCCACTATGCTGGCTGAGCTCTTTTCAATCTCACAGCCTACAATGACGTGCATCCCCAGGGGTCCCCAAACAGCACGTGGTCTTGGAATCCTTGCTGGCTATCTTCATGTAGGACTCATTGCTGTTGATCTGGCTTGGAGCCCATAGATCAAAGAAGCTCACAAAACACTGGTATCCCATCTGTGTGTCTGTGGAGAACATGATGCTGTTGCCCTGTAAGTCAGTGCCACAGGTCTGGACAGCTGAGTTGGTGTTGAGTAGAACCAGCTGCTATCCTGTTTCACAATCCCAGAGACAACAGCTATTGTCAACTGAGCCAGTAAGGACATGTGTAGTGTCCCAGTCAACATCCACACACCACACACCACACAGCTCCAGTATGGTCCATGTAGGTGCCTAGCCTCTTGCCATTCACAGAGTACCACACACTGACACTAGGGGCTGAGGTCAGGGAGAAGAGGAGATCTACTTGGCGCTTGTGCTTGATTTGCACGATGGACCACTCACGGGCCTGCAGCCGTATGGGATTCATCCTGGCAGTGACGCAGAGCCAGATGTTAAAGCATTTACAAAGTCTCTATAATTAGAAGACAATTGTATTGGCAAGTGAATAAGCTGACAACCAGTGGAACCAAATAGAAAATCCAGAAATAACCCTAAGCTATTTGCACATGGGTCTTTAGACTCCAGGAAGGCTGCTTCTGAAACCTGTGGAGAAATACAGACTTTTCATGGACGATATTGGGAAAATGGACATCCATATGGAAAAGATAGAAATGACATCATCCTGTACACGCCGCACCACTTGGCTAGTCCAAATGCTAGAGGGAAACAGGGTGACTTTCCTTTCATAAAAGCTTGTGAAATTTCCCCAAACTTAGGGATACTTAATTATTTTAGCTATGTTTCTAAAGTTCTGTGAGAAAAGTAATCCATTAAGCAATAACCTAAAAATCTAAGCAAGGCACTAACTAGTGCTGTCTGGGGAAATAGCTGTAACCCCTCATATCAACCAAAGGTTATCTAACAGCTAATGGATTTCTATACATTCAGAAGGCAAAGAACATCTTGTAAAACTAAGCAGGAAATCCACACACGGTTCACCAGAAAAGAAATGCAAATGGACCTTCCAGATGTGATAAGATGCTCCAATCAGCTCCTCACAAGAGGGGAAACTGAAACTACATTAAAACACCATCTCTGCCCTGGCAGCCTGGCAGAACTCCAGGGGCTCAACAATGGGACTGGCAAGGCTGGAGGGAAATTGGCATACTCATGTATTGTTGATGAGGTAAAAGCCCAGAGGAGGGGACTCGTCCATTATCAGAGTTCCACAAGCATTTACATTTTGACCCCTTAATTTCATGGCAAGACGTCTTTCTTATAGAGTAACCGGTGGGAAATTCGGAACGGCACATAAACAAGACAATTCAATTTGTGTGCGACAGCAGACTAGTAAACAGCCCACGCCCAATGCCAAGGGCTGGCTTAAAACAAACTCTTACATAGTCACACAACGGAGAAAAGTTCAAGAGCAGAGAACGCCTATCATACGCCATTCTTTACCTGAGAACACAGATACGTGGTTCATTTGTTTATATTCATAAGCAATGGATGGCTGTGTGTGGGGGGCAGGGTAGAGAGGAGGGTAACAGGGCTACAGGGATGGAAATGGTGTCTGCGCTTCTTTACCTGGGCTTCGCTGTATTTCTGTACGTAGTGGAATTTTGGATCCATGCGGTAAACACTTTAACCTGACACTAAAGTAAAATCGGGTAAGTATGAAGGAAACAAGAAGCGAAGAGGTTTTTTTTTTTGGGGGGGGGGGAGGGTTGAGACAGGGTTTCTCTGTGTAGCCCTGGCTGTCCTGGAACTCACTCTGTAGACCAGGCTGGCCTCGAACTCAGAAATCCGCCTGCCTCTGCCTCCCAAGTGCTGGGATTAAAGGCATTAACCACCACTGCCTGGCTGCAAAGAGGTTTTTAAGAAGTGAAAATAAGCATTTTTTTTTTTTTAAGAACAACTCATATTTCCAGTTTGTGGAATTGTGTCTCAGTCACACAGAGGAATGCTTCATGTGCCTTAAAGTCACATGCAAGTTCAGATATTCATGGTACAATATACCCTAAGGACAAAAAAGCCCTGGAATCATGTTGTATTTAGTAGGGGTTTGGTAATGTTTATAAGGGTATCGCTACTTCAGAGCCATGGTAACTGATGAATGGAATGAGGGATTCTGTGCTGTCATTTAGCACCAAGATTTTTTTTTTTTTCAGGATAAAGAGATACATGTAGAAAATTAGTACAGTAAAATAAAAATCTTGTAGTCTGGAAGTATATGAACTCATGATAGTTTTGTTCCTAAGAACAAAACAATAGCGGAAAGCAGCGAAACTCACTTTCTAACTCTGGGCATTGAAAGGGCTTAGACAATATTATGTCATAGCAGCAATAATATCTTCAGTTAGTTCTCAGCCTCTAAATCCCTTGGAGAGCACAGAGG